>NC_090191.1:36490637-36608137 GCF_024679245.1 Pseudorasbora parva
CGCATTTGTATTTTGTTATGATGTTGACAGCAGCTAAAATTCACTAATCTAGCGCCACTGATCTGCATTTCAAAGAAATCTCATTTAGCAGCAGGGAGGATAAAGTTCTTTTCATTGTGGCCGTGCTTCTTTTTTTTTTTTTACTTGCATTCTTTGCTAATTTATCTGCTGCAGATTTAACGTTGGGCCGGGTGCGAGCATGCTGCATGTTGCAAAGGGGATCTTAAATACCCTGAAAGCGGTAACGTCTAGACTGTGAACCGGGGGTAATTACACGTCTACTGATGAATGGAGGGAGTTTGAAGACTCATCTTTGTTCGGGGGGCCTGAATTGCTTGACTAGAGCTGATAAGGGCCGTTCGGCCCTCAGTCAAAATATATTGCGGTGGCTTCCACCTCCTAACACGGGAATGGTATTTACTTGAAAAGGTAAAAAATTATTGTGTACTGTAATCTGACTTGTTCGCATAATGTCTTCTTTCATCCGCACACCCAGCAGAGGGGCCGGAGAGGTATTCTTGGCCTTGATTTGAAATAGTTTATCTCGACTTGAACGCCGGGCTTCATGTAAATATCAGACAGTGACATTAGGACGACCTGCGCTAATGCAGTGTGTGTGTGTATAAAGTATTTAGAGATCTTGCATTGAAACAGGCCCGGTATTGTGTAAACTTGTCACAATGAGGTCATGCAAACTAATAACATCGGTAAGTCGATTTAAAAGGGCGAGTTTTCTCAATATTGGAAAAAAACTGACATTGTGATATTTTTTCCCCACAATATATATTGCAATATGCAGACTATTTCACCAGATGATTTGAATAGCTCTATTTGGAAAGAAATAATCATTCTTGAATGACTGTAGGGGAGTGAATCTGCACAGAAAATTATAAATTACGAGCACAGATAAATACAATAGAACAAATATACAAATGAAAAGTCTAGATGTATTTAGATATAGGAATTAAATAATTAAATGTAAAATAACACTGCATAGTCTTCTTATTGCTAATGCTACAAAAGAGAATATCTCTTTGTATTTTGTTGTTTGATTAACATTAATGGCAACAGGAATATTAGGCTGCTGTCACTTTAAGACGGAGCGCAAGTATCCAATATAATGACATACATCCATTTTCTGTGCATCAGTGATTCGGATCGCCAATGTCACATGATTTCAGCAGTTTGGCAGTTTGACACACAATCCGAATCATTGATCGATTCACTGATTCATAACTGTTTGAATCTTTTTTTGAGGATTGAACACAAACAAGAAAGAGAGGACAATGCTGAATAAAGTCGTAGTTTTTGTTATTTTTGGACCAAAATGTATTTTCGATGCTTCAAGAGATTCTAATGAACTAACTGATGCCTCATATGGACTACTTTGATGATGTTTTTATTCCCTTTCTGGACATGGACAGTATAGTGTGCATACACTTAGATACGCTGTCGGACTAAATATAAAATATCTTAAACTGTGTTCTGAAGATGAACGGAGGTCTTACGGGCGTGGAACAACATTAGGGGGAGTCATTAATGACATACATTTCATTTTTGGGTGAACTAGTCCTTTTGTGAGGATACTCACAGAGATGGGCATATTGATATGTTGATAATAGATGCGGAAGAGAACGTAATTCGGTGTTCGCGTGCTGGCACAGAAATTGCAAGCTTGGAACTTAGTTCTCTTTTTTGGTTTAAAATCACTTGAATGTTTAGACTGAAAGAATCGTGCAAACTATCAACCGTCACTCTATGATGGTTAAACTTTGCAATTAATCTGAGAATCATGTGTGTTTCGAACCATGGTGCCTGGTCCATACGGATCAACTATATTGTGATATTGGTACGAAAACGATATATCGTGCAGTCCAAAGATGTCGCGTTTTAACACTGAGACGCTGAGACAGTTTGAAATGTAAAGGGCATTACACTTTTTCAGCATAATTATTCTGAGCTTTTTATATCGCTCTTCATTTCCAGAGTTTGTCTACGCTTGCATGTGCAAAAAGCACAGACAGAACAGTCTTAAATCTAATTTTGATAATAAATCTCTCATTCAAATGTTGACTGAGCAAGTGAGCTTAAATATACACTATTTGTACTCGTAAAACCGAGCGTACTTCCAGAATTACGAAAACCATGTACGTGCACATGTAATTGAGTGCAGAAGACGAGTATCTTAATACTCTGGCTAATAGACAGTTTGCGCAATTTCCTCCAAATACACCTCCTCAAACACAAGCGGTTAAAGCAGTGGCGGGTTTGTGTTTGCAGAAATGCTCTCCTAAGCAAACCCCCTCCTCTTTTCATATAGTTCAGGGAGCACATTCCACGGGATCCTGAAGTTGTTAGTTGCCTACAGGGGTCTTTGGAATTCTGGCACAGAGAGAATCTGAAGCCATTCGGCTGATTTTTGTGTGTGTGTACCATACTGTAGCTTCACAATTTAACTGTACTCTTCAAAAAAAGAAGAAGAAATGTGTTATAACTTGCAGTTTTTTTTTCTTTCTTTTTTTCAAAAATGATGTGAACTGAGCTGCACGCTCATTTAGTCGAACATAACTGTGAGTGTCAGCAAAAAAACCCGGCAGAAGCCTCAATGGAAAGTTTGATTTATGCTCGGTTAGTTTTAACCTGCCAGGCATGGCAAGCTGTTTCGAGGGCAAAACATTTTCCCTCATTTCTGACGCATATTATTATTCCGAGTGTGATATGTGTCAGTCTGAAGCGCATATGAAGGTATCGAAGTGCTCTCAAAAATTTACAAGTGAAAAAATTTACTTTGAATAAGGCATAATACATTTTTTTTGGTTTTGTTTTTTGACAGATTCTCTCATACTTGGACTCTCCTCTTCCGAACAAACACGGACATCAACTGAAAGTTTCCCCTCAGGGTAAGATCGAAAAACACAGCTTCTCTTGTACTTCTGTCAACACTTTCATCTTTTTGGCAGATGCACTCTTTGAAAATGAGATAAAAAACTAGTGCGTGATCGTACGCAACTGCGGCATGTTGACGTGAAGCGAGCCCACATCCAGTTATTTGATTGACCTGTCGTATTGATGGAGTGTGACAGACTTTGTTGTAATTATTTTGCTGTGGAGATGAAAAACTCTCGCATGACACAAACAGTAAACCTTGTCTGTCATTGCTATCTCCCTAAATATCACTGACAACATGCTTACACTGTCATTTTTGGTGGTTTTGTCACCTTTTATAGTATTCAAATTGGCAATATTTAAACTAATATTTTTTTTAAATGCATGCCTTGAGTAAAAATATATGTATGTTTACATGTTTCCCATTCTGTGTCGTCAGGATGAGACGTGGAATGGCCGTTACTCATAACGCAGCAGGAGTACTCTGAAACCAAGGCGAAAGTGGTGAGTAAATGCAATCTTTAAAGTGCTAATTTGCATGTTCGGTCTGTCTGTCTCAGCCATAATTGATATGTCCTCTCAAAAATCACTTCCATTATATATTCCATCAACCACATCCTGAGAGGAGCGTTAATAATGAGGAGTCCGGGGACCTCTTAAAGATTCTTGATGCATCATGATAGTCAAGAGAGTCCACTTAGTTTCTGACAGTCTCGACGGTTGTGAGGTTTCGTGTTAAAGGCAGTTGAAGTCAAGGTACATCTTTTGTGGTGTATAAACAGCAGGTAAAGGTTTGAAGCGTGTTGTCCGGCACCCTCCGTTGAAGCCCTGATGATGGTTTTGTCACCAAGTAAGTGAAAAATACACATAAAGAATCTCGGCATCTGTGAGAATGCGACCGCTGATTATGTGACGGAGGTTGTGGTCGTCGTCATTAGCGATGTAGACATTGCCAGACGAGCGGCTACAGTTGCGAAGGGGAAATTAGAGAAACCTGCACCTATTAAAGCCAGATAATGCAGAGTTTAGATCATGTTTGATGACTTGATGGGGCTGATATTAGCAGTTGTTCTTATAATTTTGTTTTGAAGAGAGAGTTTTTCATTCATTTTAATGAATCATTTACTCAGCCTCATGTCATTCCAAAACTGAATGACTTTCTTTCTTCTATGTATCAAACAGAATACTTTCCACGTGTTTTTTATTTTAATTTAAAAAAAAAATTTTTAAAGCAGTATAAAAGTAGTCCTGTGACTCATGTGCCATATTCCATGCAGATTTAAAACTATATGATAGCTTTTTGCAAAAAACACATTTACATTTAAGTCATTATCTGTTAAAATATGGTGCCTTTAGATGCAACATGTAAGGTTTAATCATTTAAGAACTTTGTTGTAATGTTTACTGCTAAACAGCTAAAGGAATATGAGATGAAGCGAATAACATTTTTTTTTTTTGACTGCTCCCATGAAAATTTAATGATGCAAATCTGTATCCTGTTCACTTTTATTATATTGAAAAGAGTACATTTTGCAACATTCCTCCACTTGAATTCCACGGAAGAAAGTCATACAGGTTTGCAGCAACTTGAGGGTGAGTAAATTATGACAAAAAATGGGTAAAATATTGCTTTAATAATTAAATAAAGATGTTATTATGCTTTAAAATGAAGAAAAAAACTTGGGTAAGCACCTCATGTATGGTGGATATGGGATATTAATATGTCAATTTTATATCAGAGTCAAGAAAGTTTCACATTGAGCTAGCAATAACAGCCCACACTTTCCTGCCGAATTGCTAAACTCAGCGGAGTCCAGCGTTCAACTGGGCTCTGTAGAGAAGCATCCATCAGTGAGGCTATTCCAAGCCATTACTCTGCCTTTGAGGTGCGGGACTGATTAAAGTTTGCATTTGCTGAAGAGGTTGGGAGGCTTGGCTGAAGGCGGGCTGAAATCCCCAGAAGTCACTTCCTCACAAGGCTAAGCAAAACCCAGCTCCTCGCTCCCCACCTTAAAGAGATTTGAATGTTAGTTTTTAATTTGACGAGTATCCACTTAAATCTTCAAAGATGAACTCTTAAAGCATATCTGTTCTGGAACAGAAGTCCTCTGATCAGTGCGTAAAAAAGTATAATTGCCGCCCAACTTCACACCGCCAATGCACACATTATAAAATCTACAGCAATTAAGCATATCTCACCCGAGTTTAAAGACGGGGGATGGCGTTGCTCACTCTTCGGATGGACGGCCTACTGCGTTCTTCGCTTTGAAAATTGATTTCTTGTTCTAGTAGAGTGCCTGTCATTTCCATCTAAAATGGCTCAGAGAGAGCTCTTCCGCTCCCCGGAGTCAAGGGTAGCCTCCATGGAGCTTTGCTCTGGACACTCGGAGCCGAAAGCTCGGAAGGATATCAAAGGAAACTGAGCTCTGTCTCCATTGGCAGGTCTCATTGTGCGGCTGATTTGGGATTGAAAAGGGAAGGTGGTTGGGGACGGAGATGAAGCGAAGCCCGGTTCCTCCTAATCTTTATCCCCCATTAGAGCCCGAACAGCTCCTGGGATCAGGTCACTGGTCAATCCCCCCATTTTGATCGAATATTTTAACTTAAGACTTTTTTATGATGGATGTGGAAAAAAAGTTCAGGCCGTCAGTGGTTCACTTCATAGTTGGTCTTTGTCTTCTTTAACTCTCTTCGCTTCATTGTTTTGTCTTCAAATTAGAAAGTAAAGATTTTTGGGGGGGGAAGAAGGGGGTGCTCCAACTTTCCATATTCCTGTTAAGCTAGGTTTGGAAAATGCTGTGAGCAAATTGGAGCTCGGGTGCCTCCTTGTCTTGGACATTTTTTTTTTTTTAAGTGATAAGAGGTTTGCGAAGTAAACTCTGGCAATGATAGTGGCACCTTTGTTCTCTCTCTTCCAGGCATTCAGAACCAGATAAAGCGAAAAGCTACATGCTAATCTTTCTCAGTGGCATCTAGACAGCTTTATTTACTCACATTCTCAAAGACAGCGAGGCGGAAGGAAACAAATCGAGGCCTGTTTGAAAAATAGAGCAAGTGTTCATGGAGAATGGTTGCCTAGAGAATAGAGCTACAAAAGAGAGTAAACCATCATTCCTGATAGAGGAGACAGACAGAGTCAATGAGGTTATTGATCCGGCAGGAGTGCTATGCTAATCAGCCGTCTGAATGGACCGAGAGTCAGTGTCCTTCACTGCGACTTCTACTTGGTTTGTCTTTTTTGTCTCTCAATACGTACACAGCAAGTTCGATGCACAGAAATCCACATGGTTTATTGTGAAGAAGTGAGAGACGCTAGAACGTTTCCAAGTGGCGGGACAATTGAAATGAGACTGTCTTTTTGATTTCAGAGCAGTCTGACCCCACTGGTCCAGGTGGTGGGAATTAGGCAGACACTGATTGCAGGTGATCATGTCCAATGCACTGGCCTCATGCTGTCTTGTCTCCCTGCATGTAGCCTGGAGTATATTTTGAACCCCCCATGCAGTCATGAAATGGATCGCGGTGTAGAATAGACATGGGTGGATTAGGAATGAATGGGTACAGATTGAATATAAGAGAATGTGATTCAAAAGACCAATTTCTGCCAATTTCGTCGTTAAGAATATGTTTTAAACATCTCTGAGTTAGATTAGAAACATATGTTGGGACAACTGTCATCAACTCCAATTGAGTTCACTAAACTAGGATTACAACACAAAACATGCGATGGAAGCTGCCATTGGTTTCTTGCTGCCAATTTATTTAGAGGCTTTGAACCGACTGTGTATGAAGGATTTCGGCCTCCTGTGGAGTTGTAAGACTCCTAGATTATGTGAATAATTGGCCACAAAAAGGATTCATTTAAATGTAAATTAGATTAAATTAGCTTAGTCTTATTTGTGTGTGTTAGTGTGTTTTATAAAATGTGACTCTTCTCACAAGAATTACAGGATTTCAATGAGTTTCTCGCATTTGATATTTTATATAAACAGCTAATATTACTTTCTTCGTAAGAAAGTAATCGTATGCGTTAACAGAGTTCTCCCCCGCAATGCTTTCTTTGATAGCGCTGTTTTGAAATGCTTTCTCCATTCGAACGCTTTGTCTAGCCTCATTCACAGGAAAAGCTTTACTACAAAAGATACAAGCCCACTGCTTTGTTCTTCACGATAATTTGATCATGGCTTGAAAAGTGATCTTGCGGAAGGAGAGGTAGAGCCTGGAATTTGGCTTCCCCAGCCATAAACCGCAAGCCTATACAATCAAACTGTGTCACGGTTACCTGCCTTGATAGATGATGAAACTGTTTGTTGTTGGGACGAGAGGAACACGATTCGGGTCACATGTCCTTCTCAGACTGGAATGTGTTTTTCGGAGCGACCATGCTGCCAAATCCAAGAGTCTCTGATTTCTCTCCATGGCATGCGCTTCACTTTTGTAACCCTCTCTCATGAAAGCCGTGCCTCTGGGCCAATTCTGTGGTCACACTACCTGATTCTGAGGCTCGTGGAGTGATGTTGAGTGCTGAAGCCAGAGGGAGTCATGTGAGAGAGATTCCGTCTGCATAAACATGCCCTTCTTCTTCTACGAGAGACCAAACAGACAGTGTGTCCCTCAGCCCACCTCACCTGTGAAGCCTTTTCAAATCTCTTCTGCTCTCCTTTCCTGTCTGTCTCTGTCTCTGTCTTTTACTTTTCTCTTGTACTTCTCCAGCTGTCCTATTAAATGAAACTCTCGGAGAGCAGATACCTTTTGCATAATTCTAGAAATAATCCTCCTTTTTTAACTCAATAAACATTACAATTATTTTTGAAAATATATCCATTAGCTCAGTTTCTGAATATGTAGCAGTACATTTTAATTTTAGTTGAAGTAGTAAACAAGATCCAGATTTGAATTGGACTGAAAAACAGAAATTCCCATAACTGTATTTTTTAACTAGAAAAGCCAGGACAAAACTTGGAATGCTGGTTTGACAGCCTTGGCTTGTTTAAAACGTTTTGTGTAAAACGCCTTTAAGTTTGAAGGTTTATTGGATGGATGGATGGATGGATGGATGGATGGATGGATGGATGGATGGATGGATGGATGGATGGATAGTGCATTACTGTAATTGTATAACTTTGTTTTTATGAACTGAGGACCATTTGAGTTGAGTTTCTGTGTGTAATTGACATTTGTGTCACAGACATTAGCCCCTTTAACACAGCAATTCTGGTAAATTACCATAAAATTACCAGAACGACTTTTCCGGTAAACAGGGCCTGAAATTAACACTCGCCAAGCTCCAAATGCGAGTAAAGATCAGCATTAGCGAGTATGTGTCGGTCGCCAGTTGGCCGGTAACAATTTATTAAAATTGTAACAATGAAATGTTGTGACAACACAAATGTGAACAAATGCAAAGCACACTCTGTACAGTTTATGGGTCAGTGCCACATCGCCAAAGTTTCAGCCTTTCAAATGTAAATATTCAAGCGCTGCAACACACGAAAGGGGATTTGTTACTCACGCGCTGTATGGAAAGTTTAAACATCCGAAGCAGGAAGAGGATCTCTCTTTCATGCCTTCCTGCGCTTGAATGGACAAATTCACTCAAAATGAAAAATGCCCGCCTCAACAAATATCCTAGTAAACATGGCGTTTATGTCTTAAGTGAACGCAAAACACATGATCTGTGCGTGCATTCGGTCTTAAAGGGTTAGTTCACCCAAAAATGTAAAATCTGTCATTAAAGGGGGGGTGAAACACTCAGTTTCAGTCAATCTCATGTCAATCTTGAGTACCTATAGAGTAGTATTGCATCCTTCATATCTCCGAAAAGTCTTTAGTTTTATCATATTTATAAAAGAAATATGGGCTGTACCGAGTCTTTCCGGAAAAAACCGAGCGCCTGGAGGCGTATCGTGTGGGCGGAGCTAAAGAATGACAAGCGCGCAAAGCGGTGACGTCCTCAAGCGTGGAGAAACCCATCTATCTCAGCTAATACAGATAATGATCCACAATCAAATCTGAGGCTGAAATAAATTGAACAGGAGAAACGGCAACATCAGGATGTCCGTCTCTGTGGTATGTACTGTATTTAGGGGCCTTTGTGTGCAGTTTATGAGGACATGATTCGGTTTATGGACTATTGTATGTGACTAGACCTTAAAGGTAGCAACCAAAACGGTTTTGCACGTCAGAGTCAGACTAGTGTAACGTTATACAGAACAACAATGGAGTAACCGTTAGCGCATTTGAATGACGAAGCACGCGATCGTATCGTTTACTGATGTTTACTCATGCGACGGTAGCCAATAGCAGAGACATTTGAAGTTGATTTACTCACCGGCTGCTTCCAAAGCAGGACCGCTCTGTCAAAAACACACTTCTTTGGTATGATTTGGTGAAGTCCTGTGACAGCAGTGACCGTGGAAATCCACTTTGCGACGCGACTGAAGCGATGCCTTGAAGCTTCCCGTCATTTCTGCGTTCAAATCGGTTCAAATGCAGCGCTGCCTTCCCGGAATGCTGTGCTGAAGCGTTGAAGTCGCTCGACGTCACCCATAGGAATTAAGTGGAGCGCGGCGCGTCATAAGTGTTCACGGACGACTGGATCTGCACCTGAGAGAGTGTTTACGGCGTGCATTTCCTCTCTCTCCCTCTAGTCACGCGCGCGCACCCTACCGGGAGAAGAGCCCGTACGGCCCATACAAGGACCTTCCGCTCTATTTAACGTCAAGTCGAGCCATACTCGAAAAAAACTCGCCGAAACTTGTGAGAAACCGGAAGGAGTATTTTTAACACAGAAATACTCCATCAAACATCCAACATTAGTTTTTGAAACTTTGTCTATGTTTAGGATGGGAATCCAAGTCTTTAAAGGTGTAAAAAGCTCAGTATGCATGAAACAGCATTTCACCCCCCCTTTAATGACTCCCCCTAATGTTGTTCCACACCCGTAAGACCTCCGTTCATCTTCAGAACACAGTTAAAGATATTTTATATTCAGAATTCGGATTGCGTGTCAAACTGACAAGCTGCTGAAATCACGTGACATTGACGATCTGAATCATGAATCAATCCGCTGATTCATAACCGTTTGAATCTTTATTTGAGGATTGAAAACCAAACCAGGAGAGAAGACAATGTTGAATAAAGTCGTAGTTTTTGTTATTTTTGGACCAAAATGTATTTTCGATGCTTCAAGAGATTCTAATGAACTAACTGATGTCACATATGGACTACTTTGATGATGATTTTATTCCCTTTCTGGACATGGACAGTAAAGTGTGCATACACTTCCACTTTCATAACTGTAATTTATCATTATGCGTGAAAGGGGATATTATTGATCAAGCTTTTTAAGTTTAATATCAGTTAAATTTGTTTTGTTTAGACTTTATTTTCACTTCTTTCTCGCCCCGTTCCGCTGCTTTTCCATTTGTTTTATTCTGTGATATTTCTCTGTCCTGCTTTCTCCAGACCTATTTTCATCACTTAATTCTCTCATTCTTTCATTCATAGCTTCACTCTCTCTGTTATTAGACTACTTTCTCCCTCTGTCTCACCTGTCTGCGGCATGTTGCACCACACACACACACACACACACACACACACACACACACACACACACACACACACACACAAAGCTCTGGATGCAGACTGACAGTGCTGGCACAGGACTGATTGAAACTCGTGTCTCAAAGTTGCTAATGCTCACTGAACCATTTTATTGAAGATAAAGTAAATAAAATAGGTTGCCTTATGAGAATTCACTGAAATAGACCAGAATGATCTAGAAAACACACTTGCACACACCGTGAGCAAACGCTTCTCTGATTGGTTCATAGATTCCAGGCGAATGACTTGGTTGAGCTGCTTTCTAGGTATGGAAGAGCTAGGAATTTCACAAGTCCAATGTTTTTTGAGAGGCCCAAAGCAAACGGCTCAATTTAAATCCGTTTTTAAGGAATGACTTTTATACGTTCTTGAGGTATACCAGAGAGCTCAGTCACTGATGTCAGGTGATGTAATGCAGTTTTTCTGTTTACTTAGCTTTAAGTTGTTTTAGTACTACAGTACTTTAGTACTAAGTCCTTGCATTACTTTATAGACAATGTTGATATTTTCTGTTTACAGATGGATCCTCAACATATAGAGCAGTTTTATACTGAACACAATTTGTCACTAATGTTATTATTTAAATATATATATAATCTTAGCCACATTATTTACGGTCCAGTCCTGACGGAAAAAACAACAAAAAACTGATGTCCTAAATTTTTACTCGATCATACATCACACTGCGAAAGAAACGTATGTTGCAAATGCGTTTCCGATTGTCTTTTAAATTTAAATGTACCAAAGCTTAATTCTGAATTGGAAAAGAAAACTAGAAAACGTCTTAACAGCGGTTTATATTTAACAGAAACCACAAGCATTCTCTTGGACCCAATCTGAAGAGGTTTATCAGTCTATTGGCTGCATCTTGATCTGAATGAACAGCAGGTTTAAACACAGAAGCTGAACAAAACGGGTCACGTTCAATACGAGCCTTGTTCCCATTGAACCTAGTGAAGAATCATCCACGTTCTCTATACATTTACATTTGTCCAAATTTCTATAAACCCCCCTCCCAGCACAGCATTCTTTCTCCGAAGATAAAGCCAGCGTCAGAATGTGATTCCCTTTGGCTTAGAGGAGGTATAGGTGTCACCCTAATACATTAGCATTGTCCTCCGTTATAAATATTCTGCCAGCCCTTCCTCAGTCGGCTGCCTCTGAATGCTGCCACTCGCCGCATGCATTGTGGAGAGCGCCGGGCCGTTCTGAATCCACTCTGTCTGTCTTTTATCAAACATCCCGACGCTTTGATAGTTTCCTCATTTATTTAGTGAATAGTTGGAGAGGAAGAAAGAAGGAGAGAATGAAAGAAAAGAGTTTTTACATTATGTAAATGGTGGAGGGGGGAGTTCGTCTCTAATCTCTCACACGCTCATCACGGCAGACGTTTGCATTCCGTGATACTGCCCTCCTGGAAACCATTGTTGGGATTTCTAGCCCCTTTCCTGCCCGGCTCAATGCCTTTTAGAGGATTTTAATACACACGCATTTCCTCGCAACAACGTTTACAAGCCACCGTTCAATAAAATCTCAAGTACCTCAATGTTTCCTTTGACTGGTCGCAGGAAAAAGCGAAAAGTATTATGAATGATACAAGAACATGAGAGCGGTTATGAGTGTGTCTGTGTGTGCTTGTGTTGTATAATGCACTAATGCACTCACACACGGTCAAAAATTCACTTTTTACTGGGTAGTGGGTGAATTCAGAAAGTTTACCACCCATTATCCAGCAGCTGTGAAACTCTATTTTGCTTTCGTTTTATATAAAAATAAGAAACATGTCATTTTTTTCACTTGCACATTATAAGATGCTGCCAGTAAAAAGTGATCAGTTGACTTGACTTGAAAAAAAAAAGTGAGGAAACCCATTGCCTTAAAATTATTATGTAATAAACTCCATGTGTAATTGAGAAAAAATACGTTATTAGAACTTTACAATTCCACATTACTTGGCTTAATGCAAGAAGTTTGTCGCAACGTTGCGTTTTGGAGAAGCAAAAACCATCAAGGGTCTTAAATCAACTTACACTGTGAATTATCTGACAAGCCAGAATTTGTTTTTATGCATGCTTTTGTCTTTTATTCGATATGATCACATCCCTGATTATCACATCCTTCTGGGACGTTTGTTTTTGTGAGTTGGGATGTTGTAATCGCAATGGGTAGAGCTGAATATTTCTGGATGAATGGAGAATCATGATTTCTTTTCCTGACTCTGCCATGATTCTGTACAGACGACTTAAACAAAATAACTCAATTTGCTAGAGGTTTTGACAAAACATTATTTGCTGCAGTCTATTTAAAATGTTAAATAATAAGAATGTATAAAAAAAAATTAAACCGGTTTGAATCAAAGAATCAATGACTCACTCATAAATACTTTATTTGTTTCATTTACTGAATGATCAGTTTTTTTGTTTTTTTTTACAAATCTCTTGAAGGAATGATTCAATGACAAATACCTTTTTTAACAGACACGTGTCGCCACCTGCTGGTGGCGTAAGGATGTATTCGATAAAGTCATCATTTGAAATGGCTTGTTACTTTCAAATTTTGATTGCTTCCGTAGACGTCAGTGGTTATGCCTAAACTATAAACTTATATCCTAGTACTTCTGTGATATGAATATTTGTATCAGTGACTGCACCAGTGATTTCATGGGTGTTTGATTTGAGCTCTAATTTTAGGTGTGTTCAAGAAGACTTTGGTCTGAGCTAGATGGCGATGAACCATTTGTACTGTATCTATTGCATCCTCCGTTTTTTCTTACGGACATGCCCCCAAGTCAGAATCTGAGGTTTCCCACTCGTAATTGCAATATTGTAGAGATGATCATGTTTGTACTTAAATATTTAAATACACTGTAAAAAATAATTCAACTTAAAAACATAAATTTTAGTCATGATATGGAATTTTGTATTATTATTATTATTATTATTGTGTTCTCTGAGGTTCACTTATACTGTTAATGGGGGGGGGGGGGGTTGCAGAAAATCAATTCCTTAAAATGATCCGATTTAAAGTAGCGATTTTTTTTTTTTTAATGACGTGTTTGTAAAAGGCCTCTGTTACGATTCGCTAACTTCATTGCATTGGAAACTACTATTGCATGTGAGCGAGTGTTTTGAAAATATTATCCATATAAAAAGTCAGTTACAGACAAAGCAGAACTAAATCATTTTCTTGTGATACAGCTGCTGTCAGATCCAATGAAGTTAACTTTCAATGGTTCAATGGTTTTCTTTGCAAATTCTCCATTACACTGTGCCTCGTGTACAAAACAATCTGCAGTGAAATGCTCTAACAAACATAAAATCCTCCAACACAAACCAAGACATCTTTAAATCATCTACTTGTTTCCGATGTTGGAAACAAATTTGCACAGAGACGCAATCAAGCTGTTTAAAAAAAGTAATGCTCAAAGCAAACATTCCTTTACTCTTCCACTTGTCCTGCCGACAGACTCAATCGCGTGTAATGCCTCAGTAATTGGATGGGCATCTGTACTGTATCCAGTGTAGACAGCGTCAGTGATAATAATGGTCTCTATTTGCTTTGGAGGCGATATGACACTCGCATCCATTGTAAGCAAGTGTCAGCCGTTAAGCGACTGAATGCCAGTAGGCGTTGGCTTTGCTATGATAATGTTTAACTATTCATCTGTCTTTCCCTGGAGGCAGTCATATGCAAAATGTATTTGCCCATGTGATGTCACATATCCCACAATATCCAAACGAGTCGTTTTTGGAGCGTGATTTAAAGTTGCAGTGTGTTGATTTTAGCGACATCTAGCGGTTAGGTTGTGAATTGCAATCACGCACCGCTTACCCTTCCCTTTTGAAGCACGTAGTGAAGGGGGGAAAATGTCTTCGGAGAGAGCAGAGAGTGACTAGCGCTCTGTAGAGAAGTTTGTCCGTTTAGGGCTACTGTAGAAACATGAAGGTGCAAAATGGCAACTTCATTGTAAGGGGACCTAAGGTGTATGTAGATAGAAACGGCTCATTCTAAGGTAATAAAAACCTAACGCTTCATTATGTAAGGTCTCTATACAACTTTGAAAACAGAAAATATAGTTATGTATATTATGCATTGCATTTCTGTCAATAGATCCTCAAAAATACGACACACTGCACCTTTAAATAATGGTACAGTGACCTTTTATTTATCAAAAGCTTAAGGCAAATTTGATTTCTCATGCCATTACCCCTTTAAGTATAATCAAATTGGCTGTCATTTTAACTCATTTAAAAAAAAATTTTTTAGTAAGAATCTTGAATAACTTTAAAGTTAATGGAAAAAAATATGTTGTTATTAGTTATCATAAAAATCATAAAAATGTCACAGTATGCAATCTTTCTGACATTGAACACACCATTAAATCAATGTGTTTCGTTCTTACAGTTTGATTAAAATCTTATAATGTTGCTTTTTTTTTATTAAGTTGTCTGCCAGCTGGCACGCAAATCCAACTTTAGTTGTGTTTGGCACTTGTGAAGTGTTAATTTTGGACCCTGCATGTACAAACACACTGTATGTTCACAGGACCGCCCTTCATGCTCGACAACAAACTGACAGCGCTAATGCAGGGTAATTATTACCTTTAAGTAGGGATAAGAATGGATTTGTTGACAGCAAATTGGCTTTTAGTATGTGTCTTGTGCACCTGCGTGTTGATCAGAGACCGTGATACACAGAGGTCTTTGTGCCAAGAACACTCTCTCACAACATATACACACACTTACGTCTTGTGCATATATTTGCTTTTTCTCTCTCTTTCTCTTTCTAAATATATAATTTACCCACTTCACCATGAGAACGAGGTGTTTGTGTGGCTTTTTTCTCTCCTCAAATTGTTTCCTTTCATTGCCTTGACAGCATAGAGGATTAGCAGCATAACTGCTAACAACCATCAACGTGTTTTCACCGTTGTGTCACATAGCATGTTTTTTTTTTTTTTACTCCCCCTCTCTTTCACTCCCTTGATTCACACTGCAACTAAAAATGAAAAAACAATCGCTTCAACCTCCGGTGGCCCTTTCCACCGTACAGTGAGTTAAATGGTTTGTAAGACGTTTAATTACCAAATGGTATAATCATTATTCATCTCATGATTAGTTGTATAATATTAAGTGAATCTCCTCCCTTGAGTCCTGTGTTTCATAGATCAATAGATTTAGAGCTGGAATAAGGGGGTGGATTGGACAAAATATCCCTCTGATGTTTCTTTAGCAGACCAATCTCTCATTTATTTATATAATTAGCTTTCATATATGCTTAATTAAATGCACATGTAATCGCACAGCATACTGGCGGCTGTGCTATATACTTTATATAGCATGCAATATTTAAAATAGTGTTTAAGTACAAAGTATGTAATAAATAAATTGTTAAAACAGCATTTCAAAGCACATTTTAAATGAAAATCACCATTAAATGGTGATTAGCATTTGCATTTTAAATGCAAATTACCATTAAAAGTGTTCAAAGCTTATTTTACTTCGGTGATCTGGTTTATTTCTGAATGGAATGGAATCTTTTATGTGAATCGATTGGATTATGAATTGTTTTTATGTAGTTTAGTTTGAGGGGAGGAAATGGAAATAAAATCGAGCTTTATGTCATCCACAAAGAAAAGGCTGAACAGGTAACTTGAACATTTTCTTTATAAATAATATTTTATTACAATCTGTGCACAATGAGACCATAATGTCTATTAAGAAAGTAAAACGGGTCATTTTTAAAGCATGGTTTCATGCTAGTTCACACACAGAAAGCAACTGTAGTGTTTGATGATCACATGACGTGAAGTGTGTGAAGTGGTTGAAATGATGGAGAATCCCGGTTGTCTGTATTACAAACCTTTTATTTTCATTCAAAAAATGAAGCACACATGCTTTTCATTACAGATTAATCAGATGTGCTTCCATGCTGTGCTTTTTGGAGACCATCAGTAGAAAATAGCAGCGTGGCGTTTTACCTGCAGATGCTTGTCAAAAGTGTTCAAGACTGAAACTATCTGATTATATTCCACTACAGAGCCACAGATTAGATTACGACAGGTGAGTTTTGTTCAGCTTTTTCTGATGTAACTCTTCACAGACTTGCTGAACCGCTGCTTGGAAATCAGCACACACACATGCAGGGTCTTACCGTTATCCACTCTGATGTGTTTTGCCAACTGCTCCGCCGAGACGTTTCTCTGTCTTTAGTCACCACAAAGAAGAAATGACAGATTACAGGCTTTTGCCAGAGTACATATCAGTCTGTGGGCTTCCTTGGGCCAGGATAGTGCAATCCCAGCACTTTAGGAATGCCCAGACACATCACTGGATGGCACTGTTTCCATTTTTTGCTCTCCTGAACCCCCTCGGCTGGATCAACAGGGTTTGTTTCATGCAGACTGAGAGCACTTCAAAAAGCAGGAGTTTTAGGAGAACCGATGGCTTCTCAAAACTCTGTCCCAGTACGGCAAGCAGGGCATACTGGGGAAGAAGATCATACACACCATACTCCTTTGCCTGGAGTGGGTGGTAAAACCTGAGGTCTGATAAATAAATAAATGATAGTGGTGCTTCCCTCAAAGATTCCATAGCAAACTGCATTTTGTTAATTGATTATGTGGTCTAGTTGGTCTGATTATTTTATTTTTATGTACATATTAAAGGGAATATCAATATTTGAGTAGGATCTAGTTTAGCATGTTTAATAGATGCTTTGACAAGTAGTTTGAGAAAAGTTGATATGCCCTCCGGTGTGACGTGCACCATTTAAACTATTTTAAACCGCATTTACTAATTATTTTTTATCATTATGTATGCAGCTTTTGAGCTCATATTAATTAAGAGACTACTTTAAATATTTGTGCATTAAAAAATGATTTATCCACAGTACACTCACCCTCATGTATTCAAATTAAAATCTTAATTTTGTTGGGGGAAAAAACATGTATTGCCATAAAAATGATGATTTGTGTTTTTATTTTAAAGCGAGATATGACTTATTTTTGTATTCCCAGCATTCTTCCCATCTCACATTTTTACAACAGGAATTTCGTGGTTATTCATCCGTTTAAATTAATTAAATTAGATTCCTCTGATGCTGCCAGGCGTTCAGATGATAATTGCATCAACACGGCGAAACATAATAGCACTCTGAGTGTTTCCAGCGCAGTTCATTTCAATCTAAATCCAGAGCTCCTCTGGCAAGACCGTCAGAAGACCCCCTCATCTTCATCTGGAACATCTCCTCCAACTTAACAATTTATCAGGGGCCAACTTGTAAAACTGCGGTCGGAGACGTTTTGTTAATGAACCGTTTACAGAATCGTCGTAGCCAAATGGATGGGCTGATATTTGACATGCTCCAGCTGTGAATTCCCTCTGAGGAGAGGGCCGCTGCAGATTTCTAGACAAAAGATCGCTTGGTGGAATGGACGCTTCGACTCTGCCATACAGTCGCGCCTTCGTAAATAAAGGTGGGAGTGTAATTGAGTGATGTGCGCCGGGGGAACGGTGAGAGATTGAAGGCTGTGTACTGGTAAATAGATAATCACACAAAAGTAAATGGGGTTTTCAAACCTCAATCTACTCCGCCAGCGTGAGCTCGTTTGCATGTTAATCACCGCAGCGATTTCCCTCATCACGAGGAAGTCCGCGCTCTTTCATAACCAGCTTTTAATTGCATTTAAAATGTCACAGAGGTGAAACACATGTAATTTAGCCATAACTGTGTCCAAATTAATGGCCTCTACTCAGGCGTTCCATTCAATGGACTCAAATGAGTCTGTCACTTTTGTGTTTTGATCTTTTTTTCCCACCCACTTAGATTTTTATTTATTTGAAATGCATTAGACAGTTTGTGAATATATCTCAGCGACGCGGCACGTGTCTGTTCGGAGTGTGCGTTCATTTACGGAAAGCGCCATTATTTCCAGGTTATTCCTCCTGAATGCATTTGCCAACATTGGCTGGACGTTAACGAGGGAAGACGGATACGATTAGACGAGGGTGAAAAAGTCAACAGACTAGATTTTAAAGAAGCCCCAAAAAGTTTATTTTCCTTCATCACCAGGTGTTCTTGAACACATAAATTAGTGAGGTGATGTTTCCATAACAGAGCGGAGGGCACTCCAGAGAGCCAAACCTGCAAAACAGACCTATTTAATTTTTCATTGAGGAGGACCATCAGGAGCAATAAGCCAATATTCTCCTTCCCTTTTTCCAGATGCTTTCTCTAGCCTTGCATCTTTCCAAACCCTAGCCTTTACATTTTTCCAGAAAAAAGGCGGTTCTGCCGAGACCTACATGAAAGAAGAGAACTGTTGAAATGTTAATTTTACCATCTGCTGTCGAGGCCTGCTACCTTTGTGCGAGTGAGCCTGTGTGTGTGTGTGTGTGTGTGTCTGTGTGTGTCTTTTGCTCTCCCTCCGTCTTATATTCCCAGTGGTTCTGTTCTGTTTTATGAATGTGCTGGTATTTTGGTTGTTTGAAGTTTTTGGGATCTGGGAGTTTGAAAGTCAGACTTAGAAAAACAGAATGCCACAAGACGCACTGAGTGACAAACCGATTCTCCTGCCCTCGTGGTCCTGATAGCTCTCGTCCCCTCTGCGTCTTTAAGCGGTTAGTGGCTCGCCCGCCCCGGTTTGTGTTAGCCTCCGTATCCCAGGCACTTCATGTACCAAAAGCATTTTTTTGCTGATAGAGGTGTGGTGTAGTCCCCTATGAAATGATCATATATTTTTTATTTATTCATATTTGCAGTCTCTTCCAGGCAAATGGAGCAGAAATATGGATGACTCATGCAGCACTACAGTTTTTTTGCCCAATCAAAGGCTCTCTACAATGTGTGTGTGTATATATACCATAGTATTTTTTCATTTTATTTGTCTTATCTTATCATTTTAGTGTAGATTGAGTAAAGCAGTTTGTTGTTAAGATGACAAAAAGTTTTTAAAAAGTTACATTTTTGGCTGTTCTGCCTCAGTGGTCTGACAGGGCTCGTCAGTGTCAAAATGATGGAGATGGCCTTACTGTCATGGTCACTGCAACGAGAGGTGCAAGTTGATGAAAATATTAGACAACTGCTTTACAATAGAAATGTTCAGCAACAGACACTAATAGGCTATCTAGTGGTGCAAACTACTCAACTTTTCGTAACATTTTGCAGTTTTGAATTTAAAATATGCTATCATGATTCATATAATTCAGAAATGAATGTGACGAGATAAGAAGCGTTTGCGTTGTAAATGTGTGCACATTTTAAAATAAAATATTATTACATTTATTTTTTTAATAAGGGCACAAGTAAAACTCAGAATTAATTATTATTTAATTATTATTAGTGAAACTTGTTTTCTGACAGAGAGAGAGAGAGAGAGAGAGAGAGAGAGAGAGAGAGAGAGAGAGAGAGAGAGAGAGAGAGAGAGAGAGAGAGAGAGAGAGAGAGAGAGAGTATTGTTTTCATGGTGTCTTTAACTCACTTACTGTAACTATGCAGTGTTGGTCCACCCCTTTTTGACAAAAAACAAACAAGAAAGAGCCAACTGAAACTCAAATCCCCTCAAAATGATTTTCCTTCTCATCACGGGACAAAGCTGACACTTTTTAAACAACATTTTATCAGGTTCGCCACTGGGGTCCCTGCCAAATGGACAGATTCCATTGTGAGATTTGATAGTTAGCAATTAAGCTGAGACATCCTGAAATGCGACTGTGTGCAGAGTTGCAGAGCGTTTGCCTTGGCCGGGATCAGATTGTTTAGTCTACTTTCATTGTGAAGCAGCGCTGTTTCTGAGCAGCAGTTGACGGTTGTTTGCAAAGCGCGGGGGGAAAATGTGAGAGGCCACCGTTCCCTGCCATTTATTTATTTTTCCCTGTCCTTGGGACTGGAATCTGATTTTCAGATTTTTTTTTTCTGTTGCTCTATTCTTTGGGAATTATTCTTTTTTTCTGTATATGTGGCTGCTGAAATGTAGACTTTTCATGACCTCACTGCGCAGGCTGTGTTTCATTAATGACCAGCTCTGTGGTTTGGGTAGAGGAATAGTTTTCATATGACACCGTCTTGCATTAGTGCAGAGCAGCAGCTGCAGAGAAGCAGAACGCAGCCAGTTCTGTGGCTTTGAAAGGTGTGAAAAGTTCAAGTCCCCATTGCGAGAGCCTTGCATTTATAATTTGCATTTATAAATTTATCTTTGTGTGTGTGTGCGTGTGTGTGTGTGTATGCATGAGTTAAATCGGAACTGCAGGACTTGTAAAAAAAAAAAAAGTTACCTGCTAATGAAACATTTGTCTTTGATTTCCTAGTCAGGCGATCAGCCAGTCAGCTCCTTCTGGATTGCAAGCATAATGCATCGACGCTGCATTAAGTAATTCAAATACATTTGAGAAGTTCAGGTTCTCTCTGGCACATAAATCAGTGGCGACCATCCACCCCGATGCATTTATTTGTCAGGAGGAAATCATTCAAATCCGACTTTAATTGACTGTGCGGCGTTCAGTAAAAGCTCTTCTTGTACGTCTGCCCATTGGACTACTGTAGCCACCGGTTCGCTACTTCCTCACAGGGGAACGTTCGCATCATGCTTGTTTTTGTGTGACATTTATTACCGCTGCAGTTTGCTCGCATGGAGGGATGGGTTGTTAGTCTAGGGAGTGTAGTCCGAGCAGTAGGGGTCGAAACTTGTGAGCCTGAACAATGGTAGGATTAGCTAACAGTCCAGCTATGCACAGTATTTGAAGTCATGTCTGAGTTTGTTTGGGGAGGTGGATGTGCATTTAGATGACCCGACAGCAGCTGTTGGGCACTTTTAAACTTTTAGAAAGTCCTTCCTTTTATTCACTCCCTTCTTTTCGTCCAGTAAAAGGTAGAAAGTCTCTTATGTGTCAAACTCCTAATGAGGGAAAAAATTCGGAAGGATGCTGTAGGCTTTGGTTCGATGTGTGAATTCAAATAGGTCATGGTTGTAGCATTCACAGTTTCCTCTGTTTTAAGTTTGATTATTCAGTTACAGTATGTTGTCAGAATGTGTTGGCCATGTCTGCAATGCGTGGATGAAAACACTCATTAAGAGTAGCACGCAATTAATCAATTAATTCATAAATGAATGCTCACTATCTGCAGAGAAATGAATTAAAGCACAGCACAATGGCATCAACATGTGTAAACATTGTAATTGAATGTGAAGATGCAATTTGATTTAAATTTGATTCAGGTTATGACCTTTATCAAAACTTCTACAATGATATTCTACAATGAAAAAATAGAACAGGCAAAAAAAAAAAAAAAAAAAAAAAAGAAGGTAAAAATTGAATAATTTTGAAAAATGATGTTTCGTTATTATTTACATCTGGATCTGCATTCGCATGGGTTAAAATAAAAGATTGAGACAATAAAAAACACTTTGTGCATAAAAACCACACCTTCTTTGGTAAAAAAAACTAACAAAAAAAAACAAACCTACAACAAAAAACAAACAAATTGAACCTGATTTTCAAAAGTCAATGAATTTGTGACACATAATGACCGTATTCCGGTATGACACCACCCAGATCCATCAGGCTCAAACTGTGAGCGAATGGTTGTACGGGAGCGTACAATGGTTGTACGGGAGCGGGAACTCAAACCTCTGAGTCCAGACCTTAAATTCATTGAAAGTATTTGGGTTGTGCTGGAGGAGACTTTGCAGAGTTGTAGACTCTTGCATTGTCAATGCAATCTTTTACAATTTGAATCTTGACATTATCATCCTGGAATACGGCCATGATGTGTCTTCCTACGTGGTTGTTTAAGAAATGAAAAGCTACACACTCCATCAATTAGGGTCAGAAGAATTGTTGGCAAACATATGACAAGCTAGAAAAATAATAATCACTGCAATAATGATCCACTCATAGACTCTTTAGCCTTGCCTTTTTTTGACCGGATAGCGTGTATCATATACACCGAAGTGAATAACGCTGATTATCTTTTCATCATGGCACCTTTTAGTGGGTGTCCTCAAAGTTGTTGAAAAATGGGCAAGCGTAAGAATTTAACCGAGTTAAACAAGGGCCAAATTGTGATGCTAGATGACTGGGTCAGAGCATCTCCAAAACTGCAGCTCTTGTGGGCCGTTCCCGGTCTGCAGTGGTCAGTCTCTATCAAAAGTGCTCCAAGGAAGAAGCAGTGGTGAACCGACGATAGGGTCATGGACGGCCAAGGCTCATTGATGCACGTGGGGAGAGAAGGCTGACCCGTGTGGTCCAATCAAACAGAAGAGCTACTCTCAAATTGCTCAAGAAGTTAATGCTGGTTCTGATAGAAAGGTGTCTGAATACACAGTGCATCTCAGTGTGTTGTGTATGGGGCTGCATAGCCAAAGTCCAGTCAGGGTGCCCATGCTGACCCCTGTCCACTGAAAGCACCAACAGTGGGCATGTGAGCATCAGAACTGGAACACGTTGCAATGGAAGAAGGTGGCCTGGTCCGATGAATCACATTTTCTTTTACATCACATGAATGGACAGGTGTGTGCGCTTGGGGCACATGGCACCAGGATGCACTTTGAGATGAAGGCAAACCAGCGGAGGCAGTGTGACGCTTTGGGCAATGTTCTGCTGGGAAACCTCGGGCCCTGCTATCCATGTGGATGTTACTTTGACCAGTACCACCTACCTAAGCGTTGTTGCAGACCATGGACACCATGGAAACGGTATAATATTAGGGAGGTGGTCAAAATGTTATGCCTGATCGGTGTATATGTCTGTATACCTGTTCTGTACATGTGTGACTTTTGTGACTCATTCTCCAGGAACATTTTATTTGGTTTATCTGAAAACACTTATTGTGGCTTGAAAAGCCCCTTTTCCTGAGCTTCTGTGCAAATTGTCTGCTTTTTACAGTACAGAGCAATTTGTACTTTGAATAGAAGTTGGCGGTTAATAAGTTTGTTGCGCGTTTTTTGATTGGCCCGTATTTCGAAATCAAATGGGGACTGCTACGCATTTTATAGCAAATGCATCCATTTTGAACTCTTATTATGTTTCATTTATTTTTTTCCTTCCTTTTGCATAAACAATTATAATTTTTGTTCCATTCCAGGAATTAATGGAAAGCATTTGCATCGTGGGGAAATTTGTACATGCAGTGCTGTTTTCAATGTCATCACAGGCTACTTTTTGTGGCTAAAATGACAGAAGAGGGCTGCTTTTAAGTACCGCACAAGCAAACTGATAAGTGAATCATTTCACTCTCTAAACCCTTTTTATTGGGACTTTAATAACCACTGTATTATAAATTATAATGTATTCCTCCGTTTGCTAATGCCCTTCAACGTAGCCGCCTAAAGCATGGTCTGAAGTTACTGTGGCTACCTTTTCAAAGGCAAATCAATTACATGTTTTTGGTAATGCACCGTAATTCCGCCGTCAATGGACTGTCGGATGAATTGAAGCGATTCAGGGAGAAGTGGTTGTTCCTGTGATGTTTTTTTGTTTGCGCTCTGCACTATTGACTGTGTCCAATCAAGAGCAAGTATTCATCCTCCATTCCCGACATAATGGAAACAGGTCGTCAGAGGCACCTGATTACGACCTCCAGTTATGTTCGGCTAATGGAATATGGAGTTCACGCTCGCCGTATGTTGTTAAAGCAATTCTGGCCAAAAGTTTTCCTCAAACTCGACGTTAAAAGAGTTTGCCATTTCTACCAAATTGCAGAGAGCAAGACTTAAGAAGGATATCGGTAGGGAGATCTTCAGGAAGTAAAAATTGCCACTTGCATACTGTCTTTGACCGACCGCGCCAAAGCTTAACCACTCCACGGGAACATGTGCCGTTTAGGAAGATATAAAGGAGTGATTTTATTACCCGGTACATCTCTCCTCAGAAGCGATTTCATTTCTCTTTTCAGCCGCCACAGGAGTCTTTATTTGATCTCATATTCCTGAATTTAACTGCCTCAAACTGGCCGGCCTCAGTTTATTTTCATTTGGAAAACACATTTTCTGTTCAAGAGGACACGGGGGTAGTTGGGATTGAGGTGGGGGCTGTCAGGGTCTGTGTCGAATGTAAATGTCTTCTTTTAGTCACTTTTCACTATAGATTATTGGAGTCCAAACTTTTCATTTTCTCCCACCTGGAGCAGATCCGACGTGTATCTGCCGTGCCTACAAACGGGACCATTGAGTCTTAGTCTTTCACTTCGAGTCTTTGTAGGGTTTTTGAACTATTCAAGGAGCCTGTCTGCTTGTTCGCAGGTTTGTAATGTTCAATATTTGGGTATTTCTTCAACTGTGCACGCTCTCAATATAGGTATTCGCTTTTCTGAAGCAATAGATGTCATTCCCACCTTTACTTGGATTTTTGTGGTGGTTACCGGCTTTTTTAAACTTTTTTTTATTTATTTTAAACCCACCTGCTATTCACCAAATGCACACAATTACATTGTAAACCCTAGTTTAAAGTAAATCAGTTGCCTCATATTTAAGTTGGCAAACTGCATTATTAAGGTAGTAGAACTTAAAATTGTGATTTTGTACTGCACAAATATGTTATTTGCTAAATAAAATGTTGACTAAGCCAATTTATACGATTTGATTGCATACACATCAAATTGAGTCAAATATTTTACATTTAGCTTCTAGCTAGCAATATTATACTTAATATTGGACAGAAACTATCACTATACATTTGCATGTACACATCATGCCATAAACGTATGCTAAATTCAGAAACCCATACTATATTCACTATATCTTTATATGGCAGGAATAGTAAGAGAAGTATGCAAATTCAGCAATAATCTTACATTTTTGCAATCCATCCAACCCAACCAATTCATCATTATTTAGATTAACCTAGAGCTGGGCGATATGGCCAAAAACTCATATCTCGGTATTTGTTGGGTAAATGGTCGTTGGTTAAATGGCCTTATTTTCTATGTTTTTCTATTTGGATAAAGAAAAAAATCTTTTATTTCACATCCTGCCCAACGATGTCCTAAAAAGCAATGTTGGTATTGAAGGCTATAAACAAATACAGTGAATGTAATTGAGGCTATGCAATATATTATGTGCAAAAAGGGGGTTAATCATCTAAAAACTAAATTAATGTTTTTGTTTTTAAATTCACTAAATTAAAAATGAAAATAAAAACAAAAGCATATTATTAACCTATATTTGATTACCCTATTATAATGGTCACTTTCATAAAAATATACTATATAATATATAATGTACTTTAGCGGAGAATCACTTGCAGAAGGCTTGTCCTTTCTGGACAGCAAAAAGAGACACTTTCTAAAGTGTACAGATGTCTGTTATGCACTGAGCAAAGCACCACATCTCAGGCCCAATAAACAGCACAGGTTACTCTCAGAGCATCTGACAGGACAAGCTACTTTAATCTATACATGTTAACTAAACTCTATCTTACCGGTTATTTTGAAGCCCTTAATATAAAGCATGTGTCATGTTTAGGACAAGTTGTATCATGCACTTTCCCTGCATCAGCTCACTCTGCTTACTCCGCTATTTTTCAGATGTGTCCGTATCAATCTGCTGTATATAGATACACACAGTATTACCTCATTCCATATCATTTCTGAAAAATATATCGATATATATTTCAAACTGGATATACCGCCCAGCCCTAGATAAACCTATTATTCTTGTGCAAAAGTAAATAACAGTCATGTTTTCTCATTATGCAGTCTGATGCAAAGCATCCTGTGAAAACTAGAACTATGCTGAACTTATAATCTATGATCAAAAAAGGTATTGAGTTCATTTAACTTTATTCTAATAATTACATTTAACTTTCAGTAATATTTGAGTAAAATAAACTCTTTTTAAATGGTTAATTGCTTACCGTGTACGTTTTGACAATTGCAGATTGATTTGAAAATGTTTTTCTTAAATGCAAAAATATTAATTGTGATAGAAATTATGCTACAGGACTAGAACTTTTTTTTTTTTTTTTTTTTTTTTTTTTTAAATACTTTTTTATTAAAAGTTTGGGTTCAGGGCATGAATAAAACAATAAAATCTGGCCTTTGCGTTTGACAGTTTTAATGTGAAATTCATAAAACAAAAATAAATCTGTTTTGATTAAGTTCAAACTTTCAGCCATAAAACTTTCTAGTTGGAGAAACACCCACTTATCTCAGAATTGTGGTTGGGAATTGTTGTTCTACTTGCGTTCTCAGGCTGTCCGATGCACCCAAACAACTTTTCCCCTCTTCAGATTTTGTCATGTGTTGACACAGATGTTCAGGCGTGTGATCCAGCATGAGATGTTTTAAATATCGGTGGTGGGCTGAGACTGTCTAGTCCAAACAGGGCTGCCACCTCTCTAGAGTCTGATCATCTGGGACCGGTTGCCTTTATCAGGACTTCATTGTCTCTCTCTGATTCTCCCAAAGGTAACACCTCTGATGACAGCACTATGAAAACATTCAGCAGTTTTCAGAGACCAGAAACCCCCCCTCAGCCGAACCTGCCCCTCTTTCGCTCATATATTTTTTTTTATTTGGCTAGCCTCCATACAGCGAATTACCTCCAGATGTAATTCCTATCCCCGCCCCCCTACTGAATTAGTGGCTAGTAAAAATTAGGTTTAAATTAGCTGCGGCATGGAGAACGGTTAAGTTAGAAATTTCCTTATAATGAGTTTATTATTCTTTGGTGGGATTCCATTTTCCTGAATTAATTCTCTCTCTCTTTTTTTGTGAGTAATTTACTGTCTGATTGAATAGAGTCAAACCTCTGGATTGGATGTAGCTCATGCTACTTTTTGGGTTCTTGTGTAATGTGAGAATAGCTAAGATATGTCCAACTTTCCTGCTGCTTTTTATCACTATGTTTTCTCTATTTTCTGATTTCAGGAAAGAAATTCTGTCATTATTTACTTACCCTCAAGTTATCCTAAACCTGTATGAATTACTTTCTTCTGCTGAACACAAAGGAAGCTATTGGAATATGGGTAACTAAACAGTTTCTGTTCCCATTGACTTCCATAGTATGGAGAACAAAACATACTCTGAAAGTCACTGGGGCCCATGAACTGTCTGGAGACTGACATTCAGTGGAGGAAAGAGCTGAGGGTGAGTAAATGATGACAGAATAAAATGTTAAGGGTAAACCGTCCTTTTAAGTAGTGTTAACAAACTTAACAGACTGACAAATTTAACAGACTGTGGCCGCTTATATTCTCAAGCATCTCTATTAATATTGATCCTACTTAAGGTTAGTGATTTGAGCAAACTCGTAACCCTACGTACTAAACATCCATCTTATTGAGCAGAACTACGCAAAGGGTTACATTTAGTAAATGCACCTGCGATTGGGTTTTTTTTTGGGGGGGGGGGTGCCTTTTAATTTGTGCTGTAAGCAACACCTAGCAATGACATAGCAACACCTTGGCAACAACATAAATGGAAAATGAAGGCTAGGCGTGATGCTTGACTTTGTGTTTTTGTAGTAAATTCTTAGCTTTCTGGATTTATTTTAATTTAAAGAATAAAGAATTACGCAGACAGAGAAACGTTCTTTAGCATTGTTATACAAATAGACGGGGCATTTATTTATGTGGGGTTTTTAAACGTTTCCGTTTTGGGCATTTTGACGAGCGTTGTTGTGTTAAATGTAAGACCATTTATTGTTTTATAAATGTTTTTTCCTCCTGTCTTTTATCTTTTGAGTTGTTTAAGAGTCTAAAAACAAAGATAAAACAGCGTTTTAGAGGAATTGTTTGTTTGTTTTTGTCTTATTGACAACCATGTTACATTTATTACAAAACTGTTTTATTTATTTTACTTTACAATAAATCAATGTTTTTAACCCCTTCTTTTATCTTTTGAGTTGATTTTTTAAAATTCAAAAATATAGTTGTTTTAGATGATGTCATAATGATAAACGTGAAATGCATTTCCAACAAAAGACCCAGGTTTTTTTTTTGTTCATTTTTTTTCTTTTTTCGTCTTTGATCTTTTGAGTTGTTCAAGAGTCGAAAAAACGAAATGTATCATTGTTTTTAGATTTATTTATTTTTTTGTCATGTTGACAAACGTGTGCCGAGTGGTCATAGCTGAGGACTTGTCATGTTGCCCTTTCATCTTATTACAAGTTTGGCAGCTCCGAGCGCATCAAATACCCATTACCTGCGTATTTCCAACAATGCCGCGCTAATACAAATTACAGCCTTTACAGTATGATAATATCTCTTGAGCGAGAGAGGAAGTCGGCTGCCATTCAGTTTGCTTTCATCTGCCGCCAATCTGCCGCATAACAGGTAAACTGCTGTGAGCTGCACTTGCTTGTATGAATTTACCCACACAGTCAAGTCTTTGATTTCATCAACTCATCTAATTCAAATGCGCTTTTGAAGGAGCCCACATTTTAAGGGTAGACACAGAAGAGCCAATTTAACCTGGAGTGTCTGTCTCGTTCTGCGGGGCTTTCTGTTTGAAGTGGCCGGTCAGCTTGAACTGTCTGACTTCTGTCATTTCGATCTCTTTTATTTCTCCACTGAAATGTATACTTCAATCCTCCCTACAGATGCTAGAGTGGAGCAGGTATCATTAAAGGAAGAAAACGAGAAAGAGAGAGCGCGAGAACATCGCAGAGTGTTCTCCGCGGCTGCTGGTGCCGAGCGTTGATGAGTGCGCGCTGGTTTGTTTTCAATAGGAACCGAAGGCGAGGCCCGTTTCCTGGGGCCGCTCGCTGCGCCTGTTGATATTGAGTCGAGCAAACACTCTCTCTGGGATGTCCTGTCGGGCGTCCGGCCAGGGTCGCAAATGAAAGTCACATGTGAGGAATCCTGCACGGGGATCCTCTTGAGCTGAAGCCGGCCCCCGTCTCGCTCCTGGCCCCTGAGCTTAATTAGCTTTTTAATGGAGGTGCCACCAAACGTAGCTTATTTACCGGCGCTGATAGCGGCTTATTTTGATGTGTGTTACGTCTCTGAGCTCTTTGAGGCTCGGGGTTGTTATTTTCAGAGTAATGCTGTGGATTAAACGCGCATCTTATCTTGTGCTCTTGTGATTGTTGAGCTTTGTCGCGTCCCCCTCCCTTGCCTACTGAAGTATATATGCAAATACATTTGGACACTATCATTATAGGCTACTTAATAGGACTTCATTAAGGTTCCGCCATGCAAGGCAAAAAGAGGTTGCCATGGATACCGTGGCGCTTAAGTACAGTATATTATAATGTTTAGCTGCCTGTTATATAATCATTGTGCTCTAATGGTCCATTTCAGGTTGTATCGATCGGCGATGAAGAGCATCATTAAGATGAAGAGAGGCTGGTCTTACGAGATTGCCATTCATATTTTTTTTTCTTTACGTTTTTTAAATCAAAAAGAGAAACGGGGTTTGGCTAGATTAAGTCACAGTAATCGGACTATCACCACCTGATCACTAAAGATGCAGCAACTAAAACTAAAAGACCGAATAATAAGGGTTGATCAATTTCTGTTTTTAGATGACAGGAGGGTCAGTGGGATATAGATGTATAGAACACATTTAAAGTAATATGTCATAATTTAAGGATAAATTTGATGTAGTTAAATATAAATAATATGCTGTAATTAAATGAATGATGCAGGCTATATATTTCTTTACTAGTATTTCATTACTATTAATTACATCTTATCTTTATATGTATATAAACATTAAATGAATGTATATCGTACACCGATACACATTGTATATCGATACATACCATACGTACAGTACAGGCCAAAAGTTTGGACACATTACTATTTGTAATGTTTTTTAAAGAAGTTCATCATGCCTGCATTTATTTGATCAAAAATACAGAAAAAATATATTATTACAATTTAAAATAATTGGTTTTCAATTTATTATACTTTAAATGATCATTTATTTCTGTGATGCAAAGCTGAATTTTCAGGATCATTCCTACAGTCTTCAGTGTCACGTGATCCTTCAGAAATCATTCTAATATGATGATTCATTTTCAAAGTTGGAAACAGTTCTGCTGCTTAATATTTTTTTCATAACCTGTGTTACTGTTTTAGGATGCTTTGATGAATACAAAGTAAATATAAAAAAAAGAAACAAATGTTTTAAAAATAGAAATCTTTTGTGACAACAATATACACTACTGGTCAGTAATTTGGGTCAATACTGGTCAAAAATAAAATGTAAAAATTGATAATAAAGGAGATTTATATTATTTGAAAATGTGTTTTTATTTTGAATAAATGCAGTTCTTTTAAACCTTTTATTCATCAAATATATTAGGCAGCAGAACTGTTTCCAACACTCATCATAAATCAGAATATTAGAATGATTTCTGAAGGATCATGTGATAGACTGGAGGTCACGTGACACTGAAGACTGGAGCAACAATCCTGAAAATTCAGCTTTGCATCACAGAAAAGTATCATTTAAACACTTTTTAAATCATTTTTTAAATCATTTAAAGCATCATTTAAAGTATAATAAATTGAAAACTAATTATTTTAAATTATAATAAAATATCACAATATAATTTTTTTCTGTATTTTTGACCAAATAAATGCAGGCTTGATGAGCAGAAGAAACTTCTTTCAAAAACAATACAAATAGTAATGGCCTGTACTTTTGGCCTGTACTATATATATATATATGAGATTAAATTGGTCATGCTGTTTGTAGATTTTGACACAAGGGGAACTAAAACTTCTGTTAGTTGACCAAGCAGGGAGTTATTGATTTGTACAGCCGCGGTCTTTAATTGGGTAAATAGCTCCATTCGTAACTCTTAATGAAATCTGAAGGTGTTTGATTTACATTGACTGTCATTAGGTTCTTATTGTTTAAATCCCATACATGTATATGTTCAGGATACATGCAGACCCACAGCTGAGAGTTTATTAGGGCTGTTTACAAGTGTCGAGTGCGTTCCACAGGCTCAGTCATCAGCTGAATGTATCGGAGGCGGAGATGAGTTCAAGTGGATAACTCTCCAGCCAGAGAACAGCTTTAATGCTGCCGGCGTTTCTGTGAGGCCTGAAACACACATCAGGCTCTCAGTGAGTGCACACTAGCTCAGCTTAATCTGCTGTTAGCTCAGTCTTTAGTGGTGGTCAACCGGTAGGAGTCTTTCATGGGCTGATGCTGATATCTACAGAGCAGGGTGGCTGATATAATACCCATATACTGTGCACTCTTAAAAAAAGGGTTCTATGTACAACCATAGGGTTCTTCACTCAACTCCAAAGAACCTTTTATGCTAAAAAGACTCTAGAATGACAAGAAAGAACCCTTTTTGTCACAAAGGTTATTATTCCTTCGTATATTACAGTATACAATTTCAATCATGCTGATTTTTGTAGGAGAAAAACTGAAATGGCACTCTTTGTGTGATACTGATTAACTACATAAAATGAGAAAAATATATATACATTTTCTAACCCCCATATCTTGAATTTTGTGATCATTCACATGCATTCATAAATGCATTTGAATACACTGAATAATGCAGTGAAATGTTTGTCAATAATATGAAATATTATTATTGATAAAACAAATGATAATGAATGAACCCCTAAAAGGTTCCCCTAAAATATATATATATATATTATATATATATATACTCATGCTAAATGATATATTTTATTCTGCACTATTTCTAGGTTAAATATGTACATTTGTGACAGTGATCATGTGACTGTACAGGCGGTCAGATATGCAGGATTAGTTTGGATCATCTCCAAAAATCCAGACAAACATGATCAAGTATTATCGTGGAGTTCATGCTTGTTAACTCGATTTATATGAAAAAATATATATTTCTAGTGATCTCAGACTTTTGTACCCTACATTTTGTATAGTGCAATGTAATGGCAGCACATTAGTCTTGTATACCTAATTTTCCACAATATTTACAACAACAAAAATATCCAAAAACTGGTCAGCTTAACAATTTATTACAGTTGACAATCCGGTCAGATTTTAAAACTGACACAAGGGGGAGGCAACACCTCTGTAAAGCAACCAAGGGACATAATAGAGATGATAATGCCAGAAAGGTCATTTATTATCTTATCAATTGCTAATTTTTAGCATGCATGATTTTCAGTTGTGCTTTTGGTGTTGTAACTGGTGTGATTTGTGAAATAAAAACACATTGTGAAATGTGATTTTTGTCACTATGAACAAGCCCAGCAGCTTCATGGCTCCAAAAAGGCCTGGTTTCCCCCAGTGTTCTCTTGACACCTTCCGCAGTCTCAGGGCAAGGCATTTTATGTCTGCTTTAATTGAAAATGAATAGTTAGAGGGGTTTCCATGGAAATGATGCCAGCGCTCAGAGACACCAGCTCTGCCACTGCTGCCGCCACACGAGTCCACCCCCCCTCAACCAACACTTTCTTCTGCATGCGCTCGAGAGCCGCTGCTGGAATTGTTTGTCCTCATTGACCTTGCAGTCCAAAGCCCTATGAAATGAGGAGGGAAAAAAAGAGAAAGAGAGTTAAGTGAGAGACAGACAGAATAAAACCCGATAGGAGCGAGAACTGAGAACTGCTAGCAAGCGCTAAAAGCTAAATCAGCCTGTTTGCTTCATGAAGTGAAGGTTGGGGCGATGTTGCCCTTAGCGTTTGGGATGAAATGTAAATATGATACATTAAACGCAATGTCTGCGGCGACGGCAAGACCTGGAGGCCTTCAGTGCCTGCCAGAGCAACCTTTTACACTTCCTCATTGAGCGTTTGCCCTAGTCTGGAGTGGTGGAGGCCTAAAAACTGTTTTGGCTTGAGCTCAGTGGATTCTAATGATATCATACAGTTAAAATATGTTCCAGTTGAGCTGGTAGATAATGTGCTACATGGAGCTTGTTATATCATGCTCAGAATGGGGATTTCAAGTGCGTTGTGTTTCTTTTTTTTTCTTCTTTTTTTTTACTAAATAGATTTGTCATGCCTGGCTTGGGTGGACCGTGCACAACATACAAATGTCTTGCCCATCGTGATGTGTGCAATTTTTAGACCTTCTAGACTTGTATATGAGGTCTTTGAATTTACTAGCAGCTTAAATATAGAATTGTTTAGTCGTCCATTCTCAAACATAAACCACGTGCAAAAAACGTCAACGTCAGTCTTTTGTATTCAAAATCTGCTCGTTCACATCTCCCCCGTTTACCAACAGCTGGTTCCTTGTTCGCGTTCCAGCTACGTCTACGCGAACGCTTCCCAGCGACCCTCACTTTTCAATCTCCATGTGGCGACGGGAAGCCTGCAGCAGATGGACTCGGTTTTGCATCTGCCGCGTGCAGACTGGCCTTTGTACTCCTCTCCTGGGGGAGAGCGCGGCTCTCGTCTCTGTGAGCGGATTCCTGTCTGCGGGAACCGCTAGGAGAAACATCTGTGGCATGCGGGGTGAGAGAACGAAAGAAAGGGTTGACAAACACCAGTAGTTCAGTCGTTTACAACACAAGAGATACGAAAGTGAAGGATTTCATTACAGTCAGTAAATAGTGCAAATATGCACGATTGACATCTGTAAAGGATAATTTGCAAAGCATCTGAAGAAGTCTCCAAGCTTTTTTTTCTTCCTCCTCACTCAAATATTTCCCTCGTAAGGACTTTTTGAGGGTTAGTTTGACCTAATAAGGAAAGCAGCAGGCGTGTTTATTTATTATTTCCACCACACTATCAGTCAACTTGCTAAAGTAGCCTTCCATCCATCTCGAAAGGAAAAAAAGGAAACGCAGGAAAAATAAGTCGTCGTCCCCCCCCCCCCCCCCCCCAACACACACACACACACCTCCCCACTCTGACAATCAAACCGCTGATTTTTGTGTACGATTAGTCCTCGGGTGCCAAAACAATCAGAGGTCTGCTTGATTTGTTTTAATTACAGGCGTGAAAATGCCATGGGTTTCTCGGACGTGATCGGGCAAGAGGCGCTCCTCAATGCTCGTGTAAATACCGCTGTAAATAGTTCTCTAATGATGGCTTTGACAGTGAACGTCAGCTAGTTTTTTCTTTCTTTCGTTCTTCGTACCCCCCACCTCTCTCTCCCCCCCTCCTATTTTTTTCTTGCTCTGATGCTGTTGCCTACCAGTGGCATCCTATTCCTCATATTTGATGCTAGTTAATGCTTCAAGGCTTCTAAGAATATCTTCAAATGCCTCTACCTTCGGGGAGTGGGATTGTGTGTCGTTTCTCAAAAGGTAGGGGTTAATTTTTTATTTTTTCCTGGCTGAGTGTGTTGTGTTTTTTATTTAAGAACAGCTAAGCTTAATAGTTTGTTTGCAGACTTGAGAAGGTCACATGCCGGCTAATCTCATTCAAGCTAGAATGAATTTTAAAAAAAGGCAGGCACACATACCTCACATTTTTAGGGGCTCGGGACGTCCTCCACAGCTGGCAGCGTGTGTTAAATCCCGTCTCGGTTGGAGTCCGAATGCAGGAGAAAAAGAGGAGAAGGAGAGAAAGAAAGCGTGTGTGCGTGTGTCGTGAGCACAGCGCTCAAATGAGAGGTGCGAGAGGCGGCTGGCTGAGAGCGATCCGAGTCCCCGGCTCCGCGCGCAGGCTGTGAGGGAGCGCTCAGACGCTGGTGCGCATGGTCACACACACACACACACACACACACACACTCTCTCTCACACACTCGCTTGTTTCACTCAGCAACTCAGTCAGCAAGACGAAAGACTTCCTTTCTTTTTGAAAAAGAGAGAAAAAGAGGGAGAGGAACACATTTTTGAAGAGCATTTCTAGAGGAAGCACAGAAGCAGGAACATTTGTAACGATTAGTTGCATTTTCGGATAATTTTCAGAGATGTTACGCTAATGGTGCCAGTATTTCCAGTGCATCACAAAAGGCAGAAAAGCTTCGGGTCAGGGCGACACATTTCCATTTTAGGCACTTTTTTCATCACCTCCCTTCGTTCCCGGCCGGTCGCTCGGCTTCCCAAAGCCCCGCGTCTCCTATTGGGCCCTGTCTGCACGCTGTCGTAATTGCTCGGTGACAAGTGGAGATGAAGGAATAATTGTCAGGAGATAGGGGTCGTTTTTTTTAATGGGTGCACTGCCGATTTAAGTATGCATGAGCGACGCGTGAGGGACGGGGCCAAAGAGACGCTTGTTTATGATGCGAGTCTGTATAAACACAGTTGGAGTGATGACACTGATAATCGCACGCTCTTCCCCGTGACGCCCGACTCTCCGCGAAACACCCTCTCCAGCCTGCCGTCCCACACTGCTCACCTACAGGTAATAAAGCCACCTTTTCCTTTATCCATCCATCCATCCATCCGTACATGCTTTCCTACTTTCATCCATCCACCGGGTCTTTTCAGTCTCGCTGTCATTCCTCACGGCTTATGGCATTCTCCGGCTGGGTTTGTGGGCTGCTTTCATCTGTGGGTTAATTGCTGGTGATAATGGCAATGACGATAATGAATGTGGTTTTGTGCGGGTGTGTGCGCACATGCCGTTAAGTGTGTGTGAGAGTGTGCGTGTGTGTGTGTGTGTGTGTTTCTCAGTGTGCTTTGACTTTGCAGAGTAGGTGATTTTATTTGAAGTGAAGTGTTTGTGGAGTTTATAGTGAGCTGATGGGAAATTAAATCATTTGATTGCTTTTTATTGTTTTATTTTCTGTATATCGGTAATTAAATAATTTTGTGAGCAGCTATTGTTATTTTATTATGGCAGGCTAGTAATTGTAAAATAGTAATTAGTTGTACATGTGTATTTTTTTTTCTTTTTTCCTTTTTCCTTTTTTAATTTGAAAGAGTTAAGATTTCATAGTCTCTTAAAACTTCAACGAGCCCGTCTCATTTTGGAGGTGGGGTCAGTAAAATGATTAGCCCTCGAGTACTAATTATCTCTAGCAAAGGCGGGCAGACGATTTGTTTACTTAAATATTCATAAGGTTGAATGACGCTCACCATTGGGCTATTGTGAGCATATTATTAAGTTTTTATATGGCTTTGTGCTGGAATGTGGACGTTGTCTTCTTTATAATTTAATACCCTGATGCATAATAAGCTGCATGATTAGTACATATGGAGAATCAGACGAATAATTTACATTGTTCTCCTGAGTCTCTGAGTGCTTGTTTAGTGTGATAAAATTAAATGCTGCATATTTGGTGTTTTTTATTATGCAACTCCCCTCGCTGAACTTTTTTTCATGCCACCTTTTACACCCTCTCAAAAAATAAATAAAAAGAAAACAATAAACAAAAAAAGAAAATTATGAATTTCAAAAATGATTTAACCAAAACACGTTTACCCGAGATGAGCTCGTGCCAATTAACACCGCTCATTAGCAGAGGCAGTTATTTGTTTTGAAAGTTTAACCAATCACTTTGTTATGCTAATTGTGATGTAATTTAATTTGAGTCCCGTAATGATGATGCCGCTATTATCCCCATAAATGATGCAGTTAAGCATCACAGCCTTATTTGCATGTGCTTGAAGGGGGAAGCTGGATGAGACGACGCCAGCATCACTCTCGTTTTCCTCCCTCTGTTCTCCCTCGTCCCTTCGGGTCCTCCTCGGCCTGTCTGTGCTCATTGATGATCAGCCTTTTTTATCTGATATTTTAATGCGAAATGAGTCGACTGGTTACTCACACCGCACAGATGTAAATTAAATAATTGAAACACCAGACTATTAAAAAATGCAAATGGATTTCTTCAGTCGAGGCATCATCACACCGTGAAGTCATGAAGAAATGATTGATTTGTATTTTTATTTTTTTTATGTGTGTGTGTATTATACTAGTTTGCAATCTACCTTCTTGAGCACATTTGCACATCAAAGTGCTTCTTTGTTGGTGAGAGGTTAATTTTTAATCCAATGATTTCATGGCCTCTGGTTCGGACATGCAGATGGTAGCTGATTAGTTTGTGTGTGTGTGTGTGTGTGTGTGTGTGTGTGTGTGTGTGTGTGTGTGTGTGTGTGTGTGTGTGTGTGTGTGCGTGTGCGTGTGCGTGTGCTAGTGTTCATGCAGTCGTGTGGTTGAATTTTTAAGAAAAAAAAAAAAAATCAATTTGAAAGTCCTACAAGAGCCGCTTCCCTCTTTAAACGCACTTCTGAGAACCCTTCAGCCCAGACTCTCGCTCTGTGACTAAGTCTCCCTTAAAGACTGCCCATTATCTATTTTGTCGAGGTTTTAGACTCGGGGTAATTTTCCTCGGGAAAGATTATTTTTCTCTCGACCAATCTCGCCTGTTACCGCCCTAATTGGTTACATAAATCTTGTCGGGTATGAATGAGAAATGTTGCGGTGTTGTCAAGTGTAATCTTCACCCTTATTTACCAATTCATTAAGATCTATCGATGCAGGACCGGGCCGAAAGAATGACAACATAAATCAGAGCAGGGGGACATAATGACCCTAATCAGCCTCAAATAAGTGGAAACGTCACCATGAGCTATGTCTCTCGCGGCTTCGTGTCTGTGTGGCGGCACCAGGGCCGTCCCGGTCGTTAACGCGGCCGCGTGTCTCAGGCAGGGGCGAGCGCGCTTGCCCCCTCCACCCCAAGGCTTTTAATCTCGCCCCACACGCAGCCGGTGTCACAAAGGATAATTGCGGCACGAAATGAAATGAAATATGCGTTTTGAAGCAGGTAAATAGTGTAAGAAGATGGATAAATAGTGAGAAAGAGAGCGAGGGAGAGACTGTCTCCTCCTGCCAAAGATGATTGGAGCAGACAATGGGGCCTCCTCCTTTTATAGGTCAATTACTGGTGATTAGGTGGGTTGAGTTAATTAAAGAAATTACCCAAAATGCAAGCACAGGGACTGCTTGATGAGATTCCAGCGTCACTGTCTAGTCACCCACTTTTGGAGCTGCTTTCGTTCGAGAGGGAGGTGCTTGCTGGGTAAAATCTGAATCAAATGGAAAGACTTGAAACACTCACTCACTCCCCCCCCCGGAAGTGCTGGAAAATCTGAAGCCAAACTCCGGCTTTGTAGGTCACAACGTGTTTAGCATTTATGAATTGTGTATGTTTTTTATTTCTCAAGGATTTGGTTTTGTTTCAGAGCTTCTCCAGGATTTATCGCAGTGTTCTTTTGTCCCCTCAGTCTCTGTGCTTCTCTCTCTCTCTCTCTCTCTCTCTCTCTCTCTCTCTCTCTCTCTCTCTCTCTCTCTCTCTCTCTCTCTCTCTCTCTCTCTCTTTTCTTCTTCTTTTAATGTAAATAGCCCAGAATTAAGTTCTGAACATTCAGCGCTGAATGAATCGAATCACAGATGGTCTATTTATCGTGAGTGAAACGATGAATTGAATTTTTTTCTTGAATGTGTTCTCATTTTGCCGGTGATAACAACACTTGATTCAGTTACTTTGCATACTATTAATCCTGAAAAGCGTTGTATTCATCCTCCCTTTTCATTTCTGAACTGGTGGTATAAATATGATTTCCCTCGTGCTCTTTTTACTGTGTAATCTCGTCCATTGTGAATCACTTTGAAATCCCTCTATCTGAGAAGAGGGGGCCTGTAATATTACATTCAGGTTTAGAGGAGAGTCATTAACGTTGTACGGTGACCCCTAAGAGCCAAAAAGGACTGCTAGCATGACTGCATTTTTTAGCTGTTCAGTGGCATTTTTAATGATCATATTCTCCATTCCACATGATGCACGGGATGAAATTCCAACTTTGCATCATCGTTTTCGAAATCTGGCATTTTGATTTATTAAGCATTCCCGACTGTTAAATATTGGAGAATAGTGGAGCGCTGTGCTGCTTTATTTTGTATGCATTGTAACTTATGGCAATGATGAATTAATTTCAGTGGAGCACAGAATTTGTGATTATTTTAAATGGTATCCATATCTTAACTGAATCAGAGCGGGTGAAGCTAGCAGACTGTGAAATGTAATTTTTAGTATTTTTTCTTTTCCCTTATTTTTTCACCCTTCCTTGCAATGTTAGGATTCCGGGCACCTGAGCAATGCGCTGATAATGACTAGTCTTCTTGGATCACAGAGTCTGCCTTTCCGATGCCTCCCTGAAATAATCATCAAGCTCTTTTTCAGGTCTGTTCTGTGTGTCCTATCAGGGGAGAGGGCCGCCGGTTTCCACGGGAGGGGAAAAATGAAGTGCGTCTCGGCGAAAGTGGATGATTTCTGTGAGTGTGTGTGTGTGTGTTAATGTCACAGTTGCAGCCTCCAGTGCCCCTTTTCAGCGACTTGTATAAAACATCCCGCGGTTTCCGAGCGCCTTTAGATGACGGAGAACTTGAAATTGTGATATCCGAGCTCTGATAAGAAGGATTTGATAATGAGGCAACATTTGTGGTTGTAAAATCAGATCAGCTCAAACGAGCATGAGTAACTTTACTCCTTCATGATGTGCAGTGTGTGTGTGTGTGTGTATATGAGAAACATCTGGGCTATATTTGTGGCTTTCCCTCCCCACACCTTTCTTTGCTAACCTACCCACCCAAAATCACAGGCGTAGCCCTTGAATGCGTTGTCAGGATCCTGTCTGGGATTTTTCACCTGATGGAAAGGACAGATTTGCACAGCCCACGATTCAAGAGCAAACATTTGCACAGCCAGAAAGGAATCGCACGCCCGGTACTGTTACAGCGTTTAAAGCACGGGGAAAAAAACACACAGAGAAAAGAAACAGATCCAAATAACACCTTTTATTCCAGAAACAGAGCGATTTGGTTTTTATCAACCCTCCTGAATACACACCGCCGTAGATTTTCCTTTAGATTATGATCATTATCAAGATGATAATGGTAATAACGGCCCACAAGCTCTGTGTTTGTCACAGCGACTCACTGACTCGCTGTGTTTTAGGACCAGTGTCAAATGGACCGGAGCTTTTCCACACTAGCGAGGGCCGTAAATATTGTTCCAATAGCACGAACCCTCGACCCCAGTGGGTTTTTAGGAAAAACCTGTGTGTTGTAGTGACAGGCAGTCGGTCTCAAGGGTCAGAGACGGAGAAATGAGGGTCACACAATAGACTCAAACAAAGACAGACTTTGGGTGCTGGCTTTCTTCCCTCTCTCTCTCTCTCTCTCTCTCTCTCTCTCTCTCTCTCTCTCTCTCTCTCTCTCTCTCTCTCTCTCTCTCTCTCTCTCTCTTTCTCTCTCTCTCTCTCTCATTCACTCTCACTCTGTCCATCTCTCTCAGGCAGTACAGTACCGTACTAGACTCTCTCCTTCACTCAGTGTCATTCTGACTCGTACCCCCCCCCGAAACCCTTCTCGTGTCCGCTCCATCGCGTGGAAACGATCGCGAGCGAGGATGTGTTTCTAATTGACATTGTAATTGGCAGATTTGGATGCTGCCTTCAGATGGCTAATTAATTTATCTCACCGCTGTCATTAAGGTTAAAGCAGCACCTGATCTCTCTGAATACACTTTGCATACATCTGCATGAGCATTACGTTCAGTTAGACACCTACACGCCAGTTGTGGATCATGTGGTTTTAGGGGATACAGTGTTAATAATGTGTGTTTCTATAATGACAGGATCAGTATTCCGCATCATTAAACCCAAAACCAAATTTGAAGTGAAATTTTTGTTCTTTTTTTTTATTATTACATCAAAATGTCATCTGTTCTTTAGTTATTTAAAAACATGTGTTTAATTCTGGGAATAATCAGTTTGTCTTTTCCTAGAAATCATATTTGAATTTCCAGAGTGCAAACTGGGATTACAGTGATCCGAAATGTAATTTTAATTAGCATTTTTTTTTTATCCCAGGTTGGAGTAGGAACAGCGTCCTAAACTCGTCCCTCACTTTCTCGTATCCTTCATTGTAGCATTAAAAAGCACTCCATTACGTTGTTCATAAAATTCGCGTAAAGGCAATCAAGAGGCCCTTCTCTGAATATTTTAAACATGGGCCATGTAAAATTTATGCCTAATTTGAATACTTATTAGTCGCCTAATCTCTACGGCAGCTTTGTGTTTCTTCAGGAGAGATTCGTCAGCCCTCACACTGTGTGAGTCTCTCTCTCTCTCTCTCTCTCTCTCTCTCTCTCTCTCTCTCTCTCTCTCTCTCTCTCTCTCTCTCTCTCTCTCTCTCTCTCTCTCTCTCTCTCTCTCTCTCCTGGTCTGTTAATCTTCTGCACTTTTGTTTGTTCCCAAGTAGTTTTTTTGACCAGTGCAGTGCACTACTTTTTAAATAAATGCAGGAAAAGCTTCTCGTGCGTCTCATAAAACACCAGCAAGGCCTTTAAAATGTCATTTACTGATCTGAAAAGCAGCCGTGGATTAGAAGACTATGTCTTTGTTGTGTCGTACGTTTGATTAGCGCCGTTCTTCTTCTTCTTCTTTTTTTCTTCTGTGGCTCGGCTGTCGAGTTACTGTACGCTCTCGTTCAAAGATCGCTGCTAATTGTCCGTACGTAGCAGGTGACAAAATTGATGTGTTTAATCTGTGGAAAGAAGGATGGCGGAGCTGTCAGGGAAATAAATGAAAGTGTTACAGGAAAAACGAATCCCCTCTAAACATTACACGAGATTAGGGAAATTTTATTGTGCATGCTTGCCATTAGCGTAATTAATATTGTTTATGTTCGAATGCGCTGAAATATGAGACGGCCCACAATCATTTTCTGAGAGAAACTAAATGTGTAAGGGGAAGAGAGGAGGGGGGTTCGATGAATATGTGAATGACGGAGGAGATCGTGTGTCTGTGTGTGTATTAAGGCTCTTGTGGGTATATTAGCTATGCAGAACACACCTTGAATTGCGTTTGTTGGGTCGGACGATTCTTTTATTTATTGCAGAAATCTCCACAGATCTTGGCAGGGTTCCTGTGAACATACACAACATTTATGCAGGGAAAATGATAAAACATTTATTACCAGAGAAGAGGTAATATGCATAATTTATGCTGTTTTTAGCACAATCATTAGTGATATTCGTGAAAGATTTTTTTTTTTTTTTTTTGCATCCACCACTCCTCCCCTGTTTTGATTTCTAATAGATGGCAGTGAAAATTAATTTAATATCTTTTCATTTATTTGCCGGGGTAGAAGTTGACGTGTGCGATTTTTGTTCTGTTTGAATTTGGTGTTTGAATTTTAATTGTGCTCGGCGGACGCTGCTAAATATACGGAAATAATGAATATTTGAGTATGTGATTAAAATAAAAGGGAGGGAAAAAACTACCCTATAAGTGACATAGGCTTTTTTTCTCTCCTCATTTGACTAGCAGGCACATTTTATTTTGCTTCAGCTAAAAGAAAAGACCATTATATCGTTCATCACAGTACAGAAGCATGTGATTTGTAATTCCCCCTCTTCTCCCCTCACCTCCTGTACCAAATTTTAATTTTGCATGATTAGCTGTGCGTCATTAAGCAACTCCGTTCACTCGAGACGCAACGGGGATATTTTAAGACATTTGAACGAGGGGGAAAAGGCTGTTTCTTACATGTTTAGTTTCCTTTTGAAAAGATACACACAGCACTGAAGTCACTTGAATTAATTTTTTGAACACTGCGTGATGTTTATCAGTGTGTGATGGCCGATCCACAAAAAAAAAAATAATTTAAAAAGAAGCATACAGTAAGTGAAATATAAAAAAATATATGTCTATAAGGCAGGAAGAAACGTGCATCTCTTTGTATTGCTTCATTTACACAGTGAATGCATAATTCCACCCCCTCCCCCCGTTAAATGCTTTAATTTGCAAAGGGAGCAGGGGTTGATAATGGAAAGCTTTTTTTTCTTTCTCGCCCCCCATTTTTCCTTTTTCTTTTTTAACCCCCCCCCCTTTTTTTTTTTTTTAGGAGGCAACTAAAGGGGATTGTAACAAGAGCCTTAACCGGTGCCTCTTAATCACTTCTAGGTATTAAGTCATGATGCAGGAGTCGGCCAATGAGACAATAAGCAACAGTTCAATGAGTCAAAATGGAATGAGCAGCCTAAGCAGCCAATTAGATGCTGGCAGTAGAGATGGAAGATCAAGTGGGGAGACGAGCAGTGAAGTAAGCGCAGTCGAGCTGCTGCATCTGCAACAACAGCAGGTAAGTTGCGTCTCTCCCCCCCCCCCGTCCGTTGTCATCCGCCGCGCTCTGTCTCTCTCCCTCTCCTCCCTCTCTCTCTCTCTCTCTCTCTCTCTCTCTCGCTCTCTCTCTCTCTCTCGCTGGCTTCACACAAGACTCAGCAGGCAGCGATTTGACTGACACCCTTCAGTTGTGTGCATTTAGACAGGAACTGGACTTTTTTTTTAAATGTATTTTAGTGCTCATTTATTGTGGTGTTTACGGTTCGTTTTTGGATGCAATTCCTTGACTTTGTGCAGAAATCTGTCTTTGTTTGAGCAGCTTTTGATGTGTTTTGGAGGTGTGCTGTTGGTTGATTCTGTTGGAGAAGTGTGCCGGTGAGGCCGTGCATGTGTGTTAGCATGTGTGTACGGAGCTTTGCTTGTGTGTCTTTGTTTGTGGCCACTAGAGGGCCTCCTCATTTGACTACAGTACACTTTATGGCAACCTCGTTCACTCAAGAAACCTCAACTGACCAATGCATGTTGTTTTTATGTCAGAATATATATGCATAAGTGCTGTGTGCTTGATTATTTTGACTTTTGAATGCAGAAGTGTTGTGTGTTGATGCGTGTGTCGGCGCAGTGAGTGATGGGTTTGACAGCTCACCAAAAGAGCAGCATGAGGTCAGGCTGAGCTCAAGGATAGTCTGCGGGCGGTGTGGAGTGTGTGTTCACTTATTCACTCACAAGTGTGTCACTGGATGCGAGTATGTGTCTGTGAAAACAGAATTTGGGATTCCTCACTCATTATTTTGCATCGTTTTCAAGGATGCAAACAACATGCTGTCATGTGAATGTTTTGTGCTCAAATAAAAACAATTTTTTTTAAAGAATTTTATTTCGATTTAATTGTACTAAATATCAACTTTCAGTGTATAGCTATTAAATGACTTAAATGACCGCTCTTTGGTGTGTGTGTGTGTGTGTCTGTGTGCGCGCGCGCGTCCTGGTGACAGCAGCTGAAAGCAGCCCATGAGCCCGTGGGTAAGACAGGATCAGTGTAGCAGAGTGAAGTGTGTCCTGCGGCTCTTTGTGGGCCCCTCCGATCACCCGCCCCCCTTCCTGGCCACCCTCTCCAGCTGGTGATTACAACAGCACCCCCATCTCACGGCCTCTCCTCCCATTCATCATCACACTGGCCGTCTCTCTCACTCGCTCTGTGTCTCACACACGTGTCTGATTGGGGTCACCCCCCCGCTTTCTCATTACTGACTTCTGTTTTAACCTGCACACTTCACCGTGTGTGAGATAGAGATCAGTGTTTTGTGATTTAATGGTGTGCCTTTCAAAAGTGTTTTTGTAAACATGTATCACAGCCATTATTGATTATAGTTTGTTCATACATGCAAATTGCTTGTAGTTAATGATGAATATATGTTTATTATTATTAAATGGGCATCTAAATATTTGTTTTATATTCATTTTATATGGATTTAATGTATATAGTAAAATAAGTACATATTTATTTGTTATTATGATAACTATATTATAAACAGATTTAAATATTCAAAATAAAGTAATGCATTTAATAAAAAAATGAATTACATATTTAAGTATAAAATGTATGTAAAATTAGTGTATGTAAAATATTTTGTTACTGTAAACAAACACAAAAATAGTAGTTATTATAAATATACAGTATACAATTATCCATTTTATTGTATTTTTAATGTATATTATAAATATACATTATTTATTATAAAATAAATTGTAAAAATGTAAATAAATATAAGTTATTTCATGTAAAATAAATTGTGGATTCAATTTTGTCTTATGCTGACGACAATCATCATCATCATAATTTAATCATTATTATTACTATTATCACTTTTAAGTGATATTAATACTGTTAAGTTTTATTTTTATTATTATGTAAACAGAATTAGAAATGGTAAAGATAAAGTATTATTACCGTATATTGTTATTATAAATATACATGTATATAATATCATTATAAATATGTATAACTACAATTTTTGTTGTATTTTTAAATAGCTTTTATATCGTAATATTAGATTAGATTCAGCATTACAATACAAAAGCATCTAACCATAAGTATTAAGGTATATATATATATAAAACTACTAACCATAATTTGTTTTTTATTATTATTATTGTTGTTGTTACTTATTTTTAGTTTAACTATAGCTAATAGTCATAAATAGTATAACAATAACATAGCATTATTAATAAATTCTTGAATTGTAAAATTAGGTTATTGGTAATCATTTATAATAATTGTTAGTAGGATTATTCCTATAGCTGAATATTACTTGAATAGATTTTGTGTTATCTGTCTGTAGATAATCCGCACTAAGAGTGGAAGAAAAGGGCAGTGTAAGCAGAAAGAGTGAAGAGAGGAGAGATAAGTGCCATAGAGACAGTGGAGAGAGTGACAATGTTTCACTTCCACAGAGGGAGCGAGAGAGCGCAGACAGACACATTGAAATGAGTGGGCCAGCTAACAGGCCTCGGGAGGCTTTTTAAAGGGAGGCCAGGTGCTGTTAACTTCACACACTTCCTGCACAGTTCCCTCTCACACACGCAACACAGTCAGAGAATTCCTACACATCTGCCTAATAACCACACGGATGTGTGTGTGTTCGTGTGTTAGATAGAGAAAGATGAAGGAGTCCAATTAAAAATAATTATTAGTTATTGGTAGTAAATATTTTTGTGTACTGCCAAACTTAAATGAAACATTTCTAGTGATTTTCTTTTTAATTAATATTTATTTCCCTTTAAATTTTCAGCAATGATTAAGGCACGTAATCCAGGCTTTGCACATTTGACTGTGAACTTTTATGGCGGCGTGGCAAATTTTTGGTCTCCCAGATTTACAACAGAACTTTTTTTTTAATGGAAGTATTGTACCACGTGACAAGAATGGTTGCCAAGGAAATGGACTTCATTGATTGTAGGCTGTTGTTAAATGAGCTTTTAATGTTGTTATATTAATAGTAGTGCATGTATACAAGAAGATTTGCATTGATCTGTAGATAATGTGATGTGATATAATGGAGCCTCTATGATTGTTCTGGTTTAATAATCTGGGATTTGTATGGATTTATAGTGTAGTTAGCCATACTTTGCAAATGAACTTCATGTCCGGAGAGGAAGACCCCTGGGGAGCATCGGTTAAAAAACGGCATTTTAAAATCCACCCGCCATCCATTTCACCTTCATGCATAAGAATTCAATTATCATTTCTGCAGTAGTTTATAAAACGTCATATTTTTTATTGGCTCTTGCTATATTTCTGTTGTTTAACTCTGAATATTGTTTTTAGATCAGTCCTGCGCTTTTTATTAGCCTCACTTCCATATGCATTCATGAATGTTGTGTCCAGATGCACAGGACACTATTCATTTTATATGTTTTTCCCCTGCTTACAGCAATTGTTACAGGAACGGTGTGTAAGTCGCTGGCCCGGTGTAAAAATGACAGCAATTAACCCGACATTTTAGCTTGAGGAGAATTTAAGATGAGACGCCTGACAGCCAGTGTCAGCCATATTTTCCCCGTCTTCTTCAGGTGTAAGAGCAAATGAAATTGGAGGTAGTATCGCAGTTGAGGGAGCCACTTGGGGAGGAGGGGGTGGGGGGTGTCCACAGAAAACGAATTATCTAAATAGGACTTATTTACTTCATTTTCACAAAGATTTTGCACAAATGCAAGAAAACACCGGGAAAATATCTCACAATAGACCATAAGCAAAAGCATAACAGAGGAAAAAACAGTGTGCTAATTGATATTCAATGAGTCTGACTCCATCATCACCCCACAAACACATTAACACACATGCACGCGTTCAGAAGAGGTGGGAGGAGGCGTCTCTAGGGGTCCATTGACTGTCATTCAGGAGGGGAAAGTAACAAAGTAACGCAGAGACACCACACAAACAGCCAGTCTCGCTTCTGTCTCCCCCCGCCGTCCACCGGGAGCTGCGAGTGCAACATCTTCAGGCAGGGTGATGACGGCTTTCGCCGCTCATCAGCCAAATAAAAGCCCCTCTGATGCAAATAGCGCTTTGCCCTTGAGCATAATTTAAAGCAGTAATCACCCCTGGAGTCTCTACCGTGCAGATAGCGAAAGCGAGGTGACTGTCTCATTTACACTCCAGCACAAAGAAGCTCATTAGCTTTATCACACCGGCCCGAGACTCCTCCACTTCAGTGTGTAAATAACACACACACACACACACACACACACTTTCACCAGAGCCACCTTTCAAAAAGCTCTCATAAAGATCAGCGCTAGAAACAAAATAAAATGCGTTTTATGCCGTCTCGATGGCTTGCTGTCGTATTTTACGGTTACAGTTTCACTATCAGCAGACATTGTAGATGTCGCGCTTTGACATATAGAGGCATGCTGCCTCTCGCGATGACACTGCAAGATATAAGCCTCGCCGTGACTGATGTGCGTGCTCTGTTCCTCCCCAGACAACAGCAGGCATTATTCTATTATCACCACAGAGCTCAGATCCTGGAGTGGTCACTTGTGTTTAGGCCACATAACATGTGGCTGTATGGAATTTACAGTGCGCCTGCAGTAGTAACTCCATTTCCCATCGGTCTCTCCTGAGACCTGGCGAAATGTCAATCCGTGGCTTTGAAAGAGAGATCGAGTGAGGGACAGAATGAGGAGGAGGGATTGAGAGAGAAAGGAACCGAGTGAAATCTGCTGGAAACAAACACTCATGAACATTGCTCATGCTTGGGTGGCCCTGGTAGCGTCATGGGGGAGAAATGCAGGTCAAAGACGCGCACAGGTGAAACACACACACCTGCACATTTAGGCAACAAGGGAGAATTTTTTTATTACGTAACAAATGTTTATATACTGTATTGCAAAGGTGCCCCTTTACATTACTGATGCTAATGTAGTGCATTTTATGTTATTATTTATTTATATATACAGTCAAACCAAAATGAATTCAGACGTGTTCAACATTTTCTGACATTACCACAGTTTGGTAATAAAATATGATGGAACAAAGTAATCTTGATAATGTCAGATAACTAGGATAGAAAGTTATATAATGGATTAAAATCAACCAATCAGCTGTCAGAGGTTACATTTAAGTACACCATTAGATAATACCAATTTTGGTCAACCAATTACCAAGCAACGCTGTAAATGTGGTGTAAAAAGTACATTGTATGTATTTATATTTTATATGCATTTTATGCTATTCATATATATATATATATATATACACTGTAAAAAATATTGTTGATTTAATTTAAAAGAGTAAGTAACTTGGTTGCTTTAAAATTTTGAGTTTATTGAAATTAAAAATTTTAGTTGATACAATGAAGGAAATAAATAAAATAATAAATATAAACTCAAAATATTGTTGTATCTGAACCACATAAAAAATGTGATAAATCATGAAAATAGCTTAATTTCACTGCATCATCACAAATAAAACACACACATATATATTCACATATACTTTTTTTTATACCAAGGGTGGGGGCGAGGGGGTTATTAAGAAATGACATTTCTCAGATTCAAACTCTCTGTGACCCCGACCGGGCACCACGGCTCAATGTGTTAGCAGAGGGGCTAACCATTAGGCCACAACTCTGACCAGCCGCTTGTGTTTTAGCAATTACGTTTAACCTCTGTGTGTAAATAAAACTCCAGCAGTCAGTCGGTCAAGATCAATGACCACTCCACATCTCATTTCCTGCTGTTTTGATGTTTCCTAACAGCCCTGCATGCAGAAATTACGGCACTGAAATCTATAAAGGCCCTCAGGGCAGAAGCCTCCGCCAGAGACAAAAGTGATGTACTTTCACTGTGGATTACACCATCAAAAAGTGTTTAATAATGTGGAGCAGGTGCTTCTGGGTAATGTAGTTCATTGCCCAGACCTAGTGTGGCGAACAGAGCAATGGACCGAACATTGTATTTCCTGAGGCAGGTGATTCAGAGAAAGGCCCCCAGAGCGAGTTGCCTTAAACTCAAACGCAATAAAAACATGGTGAGAAAACTAGAGCATCCTGAACCTCATCCTCCCAGTATCTCTGACAGCCTATGACACCACAAACCATTTAACAGAGCTTAAAAAGCTCACATATGCAGATGCCCGGCATCTTAAGCTGACAACCAAGAGGCAGGATTTTCTAGAAGGCAGCTTTGGAGCCTTGTGAATTTAACAAGCATGTCTAGTATTACAGTTTCTCTCCGGTTTATCCATGAATAGTAACAAATCAGCCTGTGAAACGCCTGCCTGGGGATGTTTGTATGTGAAGGTTTTCCGGAACAAATATTAAAATGATGTAAATCTGGTTAAGAAGATGAGGGCTACGATTGCCAGAGCTGTTCCCTCTCCCCGTTCCTTCCGTCCTCTCTTCCTCTTTCTATTTACTATGCACAAGGTAGTCAGATGTTGCCACTCATCCACTTGAATATTTGAATTCCATAATGCTGGAAGAGAGCGAGCGAGAGGGAGATCATATGAGTGGTGTCTGGCCTGGCTCATAGCTCACTGCCCCCAGTCTGAATACATATGTAAGAGACCCTCTCAGCTTTTGGCTCTTCAGGGCTTTTCAACAAATGCTGTAAATAAGCCCGGCCTCAGCTCGCAAATACACAAGAGGCTTTTCAAATGCACGCATGTGTCACTTAGCCTGGGCTTGCAGGCTTTCTCAGTGGGTGTTATTTCTGGGGGCTCGTCCGGGTACATTTTTTATCTTTAAAGTGTAGGATAGATGCTACATCCCCTCTCCGTCGCTGTCATTTCGGCCTGAACGTCTCCATCATGAGCCAGAGAACAGCCGAGAATGTCAGCACGTGCAAAGAGCGGGAACTAGCGGCGTGCGCCACATTGTGCGTGAGAAGGATTGAGTGAACGCGGCGATAAGGAAATGCTGTTGTCGTATGCAAAACATGAATTAAGGTTGTGTGTGAGGCTTCATGCTTGATTTGACGCTAAGCTGATATTGCTTTCACGCTCAAATCTTCCAATGCTACTTCATTTCAATTGAAATGTGATTGTTATTGCTAGAGGTATTTACCAGAAGTTATTTGATGCATGAATTTGCCCACTAGGTGTTTCCTCAGTTGTGTGGCGACGTTAGGCCCTTGCCTAAGCTTGACTGTTGTTGTCTGAGCAAAATCAGTTTGAAAATTAACACAATTAGCTTTTTTTTTTTACCACAATTAAGAAGGGTTAGAGAGCTTTTATAAAACATCAACAACAGGAATATGATTAGATCATAAGGTCAAGTATTATAGTTCATTAGCTCAACTGCCTGGTTTTGGTTATGCAAATGTTGCCTATTCTGATATCTGGTTCATTCCGTCATATTTTATAGCCAGAACTCTTTTATAGAATTATGTGTCATATAATGTAAATCAATTTTTGAAGTTGTTAAACAGATTTTACAAGAAAATACTATCTCGTCGTTGTACTTCAAAATTGTATGTGTTACAATGCGTAATTTTCTTTGTAATTATTTGTGAACTTTATTAACAATTTCAATAAAACTGTTTTTCAATGTAGATCCTACATGGATTCTTTTCAGTTTATACTTGATCTTGTTATATATTATTTGGGGTTTCCATTCCTGGGCATCTTTTAGATGTACATATGCTGTCTCTGGTTTCTTTTTAACAGCTGACTTAATTGTCTAGTTATGGTCAGAGGTGTTATGAAGCAAGTGGTGATGCTTTAGGGATGTTCATCAAAGCATAGAATAAGGAGGAAAAGAGCTAAAGAAGGAGGGGAATTTCTCTCATGGTCGAACTAAGTGAACGACATTGTGATGAATTTTCTTGTTAGGAGAAATTACATCCACTAAGTTGAGCTACCTCAGCATGAAATTGAAAAAGAAGCATTTCTTGGCTATTTCCATTCTTGATTCAATGAAAGATGTAGATTAGCTGTTGGGAGGGCGAGGGAACTACAAAAGTATGACTTTGTTCACGCTAGGTTTGTGAAATAAACCTCGTGAAAAGGCATATAGGCCCGTCACAGAGTTTGTTTACGGGAGCGAGTGTAGTCAGGCAGTTAGCCAGCTGATTATAGCAGATACATGGCATGTGGATACACCGAGCAGACGTGTTTGAGTGAACACGTATGTTTATCTGCGCATTGAATGCATCTTAATCGCTGCACATCTAGGGCTATGTGTAACAATCTAAAGCTCTTTGTAATCAGCCTGAAACCCTTAGATCTGTCTCTCTCTTTCTCTCTCTCGCTCTCGCTGAAACGTTGACTGATAGGCGCTGTGTGTCAGGAGGGAAGATAACTCTACACCAGCTCTGCTCACTCAAAAGGTCAGGCACGCACTGTAATTGGAATATTCACAAGACAAACGCTGCAGATCGCTGGCACACATAGCCAGGAGGGCCCGGGGCCCCAGTGCTCCATCAGCGGGGAGGATTGACGGAGATGCATTGGCCCACCACTAGCTAGATGTAACGCTATTAACTCCACTGATCTGCGGTACAGCCCGACGCTCATTGAGATGGGCCGGGAAGATCCATCACCCAGGCTGAATGGACTAGCGGCCCACCGCAAACTAATGACAGTTGAGCACTCCGGTAAATGGACTGAAAACAATAGTTTGTCTTCACCTGGAGTGGTTCGTGCTCTTGTAACCCAATTCCATTTTGCGGTGATGATTTTTCCTGCTCTATTGAAAAGCGATAAAGTCGTATTTTTCAGATGGAGTAGAAACCTCGTATTCTACAACATTTCGTCTGTGGTCACTGGTTGTTTGTGCGGTAATCAAAGGTTTGTGCTTTGCGTTGAAGGTCACAAAGGGGCCACTCAACCTTGTGGGTAACAGTGCATAAGAGCTCACCATGGACCACACACACATGATCAGAAATATTGGCTTTATATAGGTGATATATACACGCACACAATTACCTACCTCTCTTGTGTTTATGTTTAGTTATGATTATTACAGACTAACCCTAAACATACACCTAAAAGAAAATGTTTTGCATTTTAAGAATAAAAGAGAGAACAATATTTATTTAATTTAGCTTTTTTCCCAGTTGAGTACATCTCCCAAATTAGGATTTTGCCAGGTTTAGTTCATTATAATGGTGCTCATTGGGGTTATGTAAGTTTGAGTCTGTTTCGATAGATACCATAAGCACACCATCTCATTCGCTCATAATGTTAAAGTTTACTACCTGCTCAGTCAACTGCAATAATTTCCTACCTAGGGAACATGTGTGCCTGCATGAGAACCGTACAGTTTATTCTTTATTGCAACTGTGTGTATTGCTATTGACACCCTGCACAAACACTTCTTTTGTCAATGGGACTGGGAGATTGGTCTCTCTCCCCATCTGCGGATAGTCTACAGTTCGCCTGTAGCTGTGTACTCTGCTGTCTGAGCCTCTTAATAAGTTCTTGTCAACAAACGCTATGCCCAAACGGAGCACAAGTCCATTCGCCCGCTCTGACAAAAGCTCTGTGCTACTCTTTTCCTTCTTTTTTCCTGCGGCCTCACTCTAAATAAAGTGTGGAGTGTGCTCTCTCTCGCCTCTGAATGCAACATTTATAAAGAGGTATTCCTCCAACCATGTGGCGCTCAGTGGCGTGGAACTGTGAAAAAGAGATGGATCATAATCACTTGAAAAAGAAGCCAAGTGCATCAAGCACACGCTAGGAAATGGGGAGTCGTTCGCCACCTCACTCTTCCTCTTTTTCATTCGCTGACCTGCACTAGTTTGCACGTGTTGCTGGTATAAGTGAAAAGCAGTCTTCTTTCTTGGTCGAGGCTTTGTAAAGAAGGCAGATAAAAGGCCCAGTAGAGTCATCTTATCTAAACCCAGATGATATACAGCAGTTGAAAGCAAGAGCTTTACCAAAGCCAGCCGTTGAGAAGGAGGGAGAGATCGAATTTCATAAGCAAAGAAACCAGACAGAGATGTGCAGAAACAACGTCTTAGCTCCCAGAGAGATAAAGCACTTGGTTTCCAATCTGTGATACTTTTTTATGAGTATCTGGCATTATATAAGATGATACCCAAATTTGACTCAAATCATATTGCCATGATTGTGCCCATGAGTGTGTTTAGGTGGTTGTTAGGTGGTTTCTTTGTAGCTCAGGTTGAAAGATATTATCCGTAGATATGTTTTCTACTTGTTTTGTTGACCAGTAAAAATCCAAAGTACAAGAAATAGCATGGTTCAATAATAAGGGTGTCTCCTTGGCTCTTGGCTAATGTACATATCTTACTTTTTTTATCATATCTACATATATATACATTTGCAAACTTTTCTGTTTTCTGTGGTATTTGGATATGAATTCTGCTTTCCAGTTCAACTTATCAGCTTGGTTATCAGTTGATACAATCCATTTTTGCTATTTTATGCCATTATTTGCCAACAATTTTATTTTTTATAATATTAGAATATTTGTTGAGGCAACTGAATTGTTGGAAGCACAAGTAGAGATCTCAACTGGCCTGACAGAGCAAGTAAAAAAAAAAAAAAAAAAACAACTTTTTGTTGAGACCTGAATAGCATACCTCTCTCCATCAAGCTTCATCATTTTAAATATCAGTAACAAATGTTTATAACCCAAAGTTTAAAACTTGGGTTAAGGATATGGTCAAATCACTCCAAATATGATCGATTGTAATAGTGATGTTTGTCTTTGTTGCAAAAGCAACTATTTGAGTGGAAACTCTCTCGCTCAGTACGTGCTGCTGGATTTCTATGGGATACAGATGTTGTTTTCAGTACGGGGCCCCTGCCGTCTAATTCCCTCCACAGGTTGCTGGCGATACTGTAAACTATTATACGTGGTCCAGTGCAAAAGTACGGCGCAGATTTGCGAGAACCATCCATAACGATGTCTGCAGGAGGCGGGAAGCATATGAATGTTTGTGGTTGCAGCGAACGGTGGAAGCCGACTCTGTTTGGCCTGTTATTGCTGGCACCGTTTCCCCAACAAGGGTTGCGTATTCACACACACACACACACAACACGGGCAAATGCACACATCGCTGTTGTCTGCGCATACACACTAACCCTGATGGGCCGGACAGACTCGTGTTTTGTCTCCTTGCACTTGAAAAAATAAGTGTGAGGTTACACAATGAAGCAGATCTCTGTTTTCTCTCTCTCCCTCCCATAAATGCCCGGCTTTCTGGGGTAGAAATGAGCGAATTCATCTCAAATTCACCAGGGAGGGCTGGGCTATGCCTCTGTGTTTACAGTGGCAGAAAGTTAATATAAATTTTCATCAGACGGGGAAGTTTACACATATGATTCTATTTGTCCTTCATTATTAGCACCTGAGACTGGGCTGGGGAAGCATAATTGTCTACAGACACAGGCCAAATAGATGCAAGGGGAAGGCAAATAAGCACACCCCAAAATAATTTTATGGTTGTGTGTTACAATCCCTCTCCATGGGATCCTTAATCTAGAAAATCAATAAACAAGAAGCGAGCGAGGGAGACGGGGATGTGAGGCACTGAGCAAGGAAAGATGGGAACTGCGTATGAGAGATTGAGAGGAAAAGGCTGGAGAAGGAATGAAAGGAGAAAAAGAGAGAGCGCAGCTCACAGAAGCCCATTGTTCTGCCGGTTAGCTCGCGCTTGGCCCTGCAGCTGAGGAGCGTCTCCACGGACCGGCCCGCGAGCTGCACACACCGCTGATTTATTGAGTCATACATAAAAACACTCATTATTCCCACATCCTTTTCTCTTGTCTGAGAAGTATGGCGTTTGGCTGAGGAAAAACACCCTGTGTCTGTATCCACAATAACTGAGGTCTCTCTCTCTCTCTTTTTTTCATTTTTTATTTGTCTGGTGCTGGAATGGATGCTGTGCGTACACGGCTCATCCTTACTGGACATGTTGTCTTGGGTTTTTTCCCACTCATGTCCTTTTTAAAGAACTAAACTCAAACCTCACAAGTCAAAGTCTTTTATTTGTTACATACGAACCTTGTGAATAGGCAGACCTTTCATTAGTTAAAACCAGAAATGGAAGAAGAAAGTTAAAGAATAAAACAAGCAACAGAATTAAGGAAGAAGCATGTTATTTATAATTAATTCTAAATGAGTCCAAATGAAAGTGAGTAGTGGGCTAAAAATAATTGGAAAAATACCTAAATTCTCTTTGCATTCACAATTTCTAGTGTTAAAAGTGGATTTAGATCATAAAGGGATGGTTCACCCAAAAATAAAAAATTACTCCATGATTTACCCCCAAGCCATCCTAGGTGTATATGACATTTGTCTCTGTCGAATACAGTCAGAGTTGTATAAAGAAATGCCCTGGCTCTTCCAAGCTTTATAATGGCAGGCCAAAATTTGCCGCTCCAAAAAGTGCATCCATCCATTATAAAAGTAATCCACACAGCTCTGGGGAGTTAATAAAGACCTTCTGCAGTGAATTAATGGAAAATTATTTGTTAGAAAAATATTCATATTTAACATGTTATTCAGTAAAATATCTAGCTTCCAGCAGATTGCCGTCTGTATTCAACTTAAAAAAAGCGGTGGTGTGTGCACATGATCCTTCAGAAATCATTAATATGATGATTTGCTGACTTGTGATTGATGAATTTATGATTATTATCAATGTTGAAAACAGTTGTGTAAAACATTTTTTGTTTTAGGATTCTTTGATGAATAGATGAATAGTGTTTATTTTTTTTGGAAAGCTTTTGTAACATTTGACTACCGTTCAAAGGTTTTTTTTTGGGGGGGGGACTTAAAATGTTGAATAGATTAATACATTTATTCAGCAAGGATGCATTAAATTGGATCAAGTGACAGTTTAGACATTTATAATGTTGTAAAAGCTTTATATTTCAGATAAATACTGTTCTTTTGAACTTTCTATTCAATAAATAATCCTGAGAAAAAATTGTACTGTATTTGTGTTCAAATCAATAAAGATGTTTTACACAACTGTTCAACATTATATATATGTAATGGATCTCAACAAGGCCGCCCAGCCACCTCGATAAGCCCTGGTTCACTGGTGTGCTAACACAATCACAGCTATGGATGACCTTTGATAAAAAGGCAGTCTGTTCCACCCTTGTGTCAGTCAACTTCCTCACAACAGAGGTTGGTACACTGTCCACAGACTGACCTACTGCCGTTGTGTGTCCAAATGGACCTTTAACGTGTTCAGCTGTCATTCATACTGACGTGCTCGTGCGGCCCGACGCAGGGCCGCTGCGGGGCTGTTATGTCCTCAGCGCACGTCTTGTTTATGAAATCTGTGCCTGGAGCGACGCTTTCTATTCATGAGTGGCCTGGCCCCTCATCAGACCCCTATGTCCTAAACACACTTACATAACAGATATGGTGTCAATATTTTGCTGTCGAGAGTGGGGCCCTATCTTTGCTCAGGCTGCGCAGACCACCGGCCAATCAGCTCTGTTTGTTTGTTCAGCTTAAACTGTTTGTCCTTTGTTTTTCGTGGCAGCCGACTCCTGTCGGCTTGATAAGGGTTGTGCTCTCGCTCTCTCGCTCTATCTCTGTCTTGTTGTGCGTGTTTTCCATAAGCCGAGGGTTGACGTGCCCTCTGCGACTGCAAGCCCGGAGATCTCCCGGTGCACAAAACTTCCGGCAGAGCACGTGTGGCATTCTAATCTAGAGTTGTTCGGAAAATGTTTTCAAGTCTCACGTCTCCCAAAAAAACACCCCACCCTTGTTTATCCGTAAGCACTGTGTACCTAGCATTCTTAAAAATCCGGATTAATCCACCGTGTTTCCGTTCTCAAACAAACCCACCTCCTTTAGCTAGTTTTTCTCAATGTAACACTGTTGTGTAGTCTTGTAATACGTTTGGTCACAGTTGCAGAAGCCGCATCGACTCTAAAAGCTTGGTTTAAATGCTGATCCTGGGGAACGAGGATGCGTTTGTAATGATGTGCCAAGCTGCGACTGGCTGCTAATGCTTTTCATGCTTGTTTTAGCGCTGGGAACGTTGCAATGTATTCCTCATTACCCCTGTGTTAAGTCTAAACACAGACTGCCTGGTGAAAGGGGTGAGAGAGCTGACATATGTTTCTTTCGCCTGTCTCTTTTTCTCTCCGGTGAGCCGTACTTGGCTATTAACGTAGCTGAGGAACGCCTGTGTAAACATTCGTGTTTCTCTCCTCCCCTTGGTATAATAGTGACCGGTATCGCCTTTCCCCCTCGACCTCGCTATCTGAAACCAATTACAGCTGATCCATTTGGGCCGAATCGTATTTTCATAAGAATTGCGAAGCCCGCGCAATCATGTGTTTGTGCGCGTGTCTTCCGTGTGCGCTTCGTTGTACTGAATGTGCAAGTTTGTTTCTTTCTGTTCCCCCCCAGTCCTTAGAGATAGATATCAACATCAAATATGTTCCTGAGTGCCTTGTTATTTACGCTCCAGCCCAGGTTCTCCTTGAGCTCCTAGCTCTGAGGAATGTGATGCATTGTGCTGTTTATACAATGTGTGCATTAATGGATGGCAGGCTGCATTTCTTCTGCACAGCAACAAAACTTATAGGACGAAGAAAAGCAAAGCAAGCTGCTTCTAGACGTCCAGCAGAACTTCAGTGGCTGATTTGCTTTTGTTGAATCTGGAAAGCACCTAATATGCCTTTGTTGCATTGTTGCGTATATAGTAATATAGTCCGGTGTTGTCACTAATAAGGAATGTTTTTGCAGTATTACAGGACAGATGAAAAATTCAGCTGGAAATATTAAAGGAATAGTTCAAGCAAAAAGTGAAAGTTCTGTCATCATTTACTCACCCTCACCCATTATTTCAAACCTTTAGAACTTTCTTTCATTTGTAAAACACAAAGGGAGAATTTTTCCTGGTCTGTCTTCCATGTAATGAACGTGATTGAGGACAGAGGCTCAAGAATGAAAGAAAAAGTACCATTATAGTAGTCAAATGTCCATATAATTTAGCATATAATATAGTTTTTTTTTTGGGGGGGGGGGGGGGCAGGGAGGGTGAGCTATCCCTTTTACCGCGGAAACAAGCGTCCCTCTAATGTAAAAAGTGGACTTGATTACATTCCCCCCACCTTCCCAGCGTTCATGTTCGTATTGGAAAAGCCATTAAACGTCTCCTTCCGTGTGCTGTAGGAAGCGCCACTCTCTTGACCTCTAACATGTATTGAATGACTTCTTTGACTTTGTCCTTTTATTCATCAGAGGACAGTGAGTCTGTATCGATCGGAGCGCGATAAACATTTCCTCCTGTTAATTGTTGTGCTAAAGCCATTAGCCAACCACTAAAGCCACACAATCACAATCACCGCTTGGATGGGCGTGAAATCTCCCGCAATTTACAATCTCATCCACGCAGCCCAACTGATAATGACTTGGCGAGGGTACTTAAAACTCACTCATGCATCCGAAAGTACCATAACTAATCGATAAATGCAACGCTTAGAATGGAAAAATAAGGCACAACGAAATGCAGAAACTTGCTTGTTGCAAACTTCCCAACTTCGGTTGTTACTTGATTAGTTCAACCTTGAGTTTTTCCCAAAACGTATCCAGTTAAACAAGTATGCCACATTCAAAGCTTAAGACTCTGGCTGTCATCGTTGCATTTGTTGTTGTCTGTTTGGTTCATTCAAAGACAGGACAGAGCAGGACTGGGAACTGATCTGAAGTAGTCCAGCTCCTCTCCACATCTTGGTGTCCCCTGAAGTATCAGGCAACGGCTGTGTGTGTGTGTGTGTGCATCAGAGGAGACAGATCGATGCTGTTAGGACCCAGCGCCACTGTGTTGTGTTTGTTTACCAGGAGCTCGGAGAGCCTGGCTCCTCACCGCACAGCCAGACAGACAGTGGCAGCTCCTCGCCCTGTCTCTTCATAATTGATCAGGGGGATGGCTGTCTTCCCAGCGGGTTAAGACGTGGCAACTTTTCCCCCTATCTCTCTCTCTCTCCCTCTCTTCCTTTCTCCCATACCTCTCTCTCTCGCTCTCTCCTTCTCTCACCCTGTTTGCTCAGCATCTCAATGTACTAGTTCAAACATTGTTCTCACCAGCTGGCAGAGAAGTGCCATATGCACATCCTGTCAAGGCAGCTGTTGTCATGGATACTGGCAAGCACCAGGAAATAAAGCAAGCCCTTGATTCTGCTGGAAGAAGTGTCACTCTTTATCTGAAGGTTTTTTTTTCCTTCATCGCACCCCTCGACCTTCGCTCTCCTCTTCCCCGACAGATGAAACACCTGTGAAGTTATTGTGTTGTTTGTATTGCTTTATTTATTTTGTTGCTTTCTCCGTGCGTCGGGGCACTGAGGCCGTCTGCAACTGTGTTCACAGAGGCGTTGTTCACTTCTGTCTCCAGTTCGACATACAGCTCCAGGAAGTCTGGAAAGAGTTGCTTACCTTTGAACGTGTGTATCAGTATTCCTGTAGATACATGAGGAACATTGTAAGGTACATCATTTCAACATACCTGGAATCAGTCTGACACACATACCTGTATACTGTAACATGTTTAAAAAAAAGAAGAAGAAAAATGGTTGCCTATGCAAAATTTGCGAGGGTGTTGAGGGCGTGCTGGGTGATTTGGAGATGTGGTGGATAAGTGATGATTCGTTGCTAAGGTGAGATATGGTGATGTGGGTGGCTACAACGTTTCTAAGGGGTTGCTAGGGTGTTGCCAGCTAAGCAACCTAACTGGTCCAAGGCAAAGGAGTTGGGACTTTTTGTGTGTATATCGCATATAGTAATAGCGCAATTTATGCTATCATTTATGTCTGTATGCACAAACGAGTCCCAAAGTTGAATGCTTAGCGCTAGGGGTTTGTTCAAATCTTTTAGCCCTAAGTATGAACAATAGGGATGCTTGCCTTTGCAACCCGGTATTCTTGTATTGTTATATGACATTGGAGAAGTAGATATTTGGAGTGATTTGGCAGAGAAGGGCCGGCGTCACCCCTGTGCTTAGGGCCCGGCTAATGCTCAGCTCCTTGTTAATTCACTCCTGAGGTAATCTGATGTTGATTTTGTCAACTTTAATTACAGCTTCTAGGAACACTTCACATCGCCTGCCTCTACTTCAAATTGATATTATGAATATGCAAATGGGCCGGTAATTTGCAGAGAAGTGGGTATTTCAGCTGAGCACACACTAGACAGGTCAATACCACTGACACTCTCTGTGTGTGTGTTTTTTTTTCCCCTCGTGCTCTTCAGAGGTGCTAGACAAACTGTATTTATCTTTCATCACGGCTTTGTGGATTATCATGAAAAATGTATATCTGAGAGACGCTTCATGGCTCATCAACAACAATGAATAGTGTGGTGGATGGAATGCGCTGGGTTGATGTCACCTTTCATAGTATTTGATATTTGAGTGTGCCGAAGGGGAGGAAAAAGGTTGAAGGAAAAAAAACTAATTTTTTTGTCTCTCTTTCTCTTTTCTTTTCTTTTCCAGGCCCTACAAGCAGCAAGGCAATTACTCCTACAGCAACCAGGCAGTGGCCTGAAATCTCCAAAGAACAACGACAAACAGCGTCCGTTGCAGGTGAGCAGTTCCTCGCTAATCTCTTAAGTCCATCCATAATACATGGCGCTCTGGAAAAGATTTCCTCTGTTCCAGCTACTCTGTTTGATTTGGCAATGTAATTCTGGAGCTGTCAGTAAAATTTCAACCTGTCAGGCCTGCCCTTCTCCAAAAGAAACCAAACAAAATACCTCACACCTGAAACCTTTCTGTTGTCTACAGCTACATTACCTCACCACCTCTGTCGGGCAACCTTGAAATCTATGCTGTGACAAAAGACGTTGACATATTAAAAGAATACTCAGGTTCAATACAAGCACATTTGAGCACATTTGCATTTGTGGCATAATGGTGATTACCACAAAAATATATTTGTGCCATCAATAGTTGTGAGGTATTTACTGTTTAAAGCTGCAGTCTGTAACAGCGGTTAATAAACAGAACTACATGCATCTTGTGGAAGAACATTGCAGCCGGAGCTGCTACTTTCTGTTTATGTCTATGGCGAGCAGTGTTGCCACAGTTACTTTGGAAAAGTAATCTGATTACTGATTACTCCTTTAAAAAGTAACTTAGTTACTTTACAGATTACTTGATTTTAAAAGTAACTAAGTAATATTACAAGTTACTTTTATTAGTTACATTCAGCAGTTGCCGACAACACCCCTGCCGCCTCAACATAGAAATGACAACCTTTTTTGCCAACACTAACTTTATTAGAAGGGCATTTTTAACAGTAACGTCGACAATGTATCTCCTGACTAGAGCCGTGCATTTATGCCCGAGCCCGACAGGCCCCGACTTTTTTACACATCTAGGCCCATTTCCACCTCATACCTAAAACGCGGCCTGCCTTCGGGCCTTTTTTAGGCTTCTCCTTCATTTTATATTTATTTTATTAATTAAAAGTGAACAATTAGATGTTCTGTGCTGGTGGAAACAACACAAGACCATAATAGCTTATGTGACTGTCAAGACATGGCTCGCGCAGTGTTTAGAGCGTGCGTTTCTTCAGCGCAGCTGCTAGGTTATGGCCTTTACAACTGGTTCCTTCATCCGTTTTCTCTGAGCAGGTATCGATCTGATTGCGAAATGACCAGGAGTAGGACTAAATGCCTTCAGAGATCCTTTCGAGACGTAGCTTATTTAATTCCGATCACTAAACCAATGAGAAGGTGGTATGAAAGCATTTCAGACGAAACCGGACAAATGTAAATATATCTGATTGTTTAAACCACATGTGTAAACTTTACTCCTGGCAAACGATTAAAAAATAAACCTGTGAGAGCGTGTTATGGGCTATATGTTGTAGTCAGATAGATATTATAGTGCTACTGCAACACGAATCGCTGTAAAGCAAGCCACCGCAAATGGCCGTACATGAAACTTAAAATAAGTCTTAGATGCTTAAAAACACAATCATCTTCAATAAAAATGTATTAGACTAAATTATCTTACCAATGTTTAAGTCTCTCTCTCTCTCTCTCTCTCTCTCTCTCTCTCTCTCTCTCTCTCTCTCATATTGTGGTCTTTGAATTTGAAATGAGCTGCTAAATAAAATGCATCTTGAATCTTTTGCTTTTGCTGATGTGAACTCCGTTTAATGAACATATACCGTGGGAAGTGAAGATCGGATTTACATTCATTTTGCGGAGGTGTTAAGGTATAAGGTGTTAAGATTGTTTAGCTCGTTCCGTTTGCGAGTGCTGTCGCGAGCAGTATCAGCCTGCCTCAGCTCGTCAAAAATGCCTTTTACTGTGGTGGTATTAGTAGGCTAAATTAACTAACATTGTGATGCTAGAAGTGTTTTATCTATGGATTTTATTATAGGCAAGACAAGTTAAGAGTTAATTTGAGAGGCTAAATTGATTGAACATGCGGTTAACTCACTGTCGGCCGCTGGCCGCTTGGTCGTCATTTAAAAAAAATGTAACTTTAAATTAACAAACAAAAAATTGCACACACAAAAAAAAAAAATCTAAATGAACTTAATAAAGAAACTAAATTAAATATAACTACTTTGAAATTAAAAACAAAACTGAACTATTTTAATGGCTGCAACAATATAAAAAAAAAATAATAATAATTAAACAAATTGGCCTCCAGTCGGACTAGGGCCGAGAATTTTGATAAGCTGTCGGACACGGGCTAGGCTTGGGCCTAGCGAGAAGAAAGCAAAAATATATTTAAAAAAATAATAATTATAAGGAAAATTACTAAAATATTAACTCACAGGGACTTGAGTTACCTTAATCTGATAACTGGTTTGGAAATAGTAACGCGTTTTATTACTCGTTACTGGAAACAAGTATTCAGATTAGAGCACCGCATTACTGGCATCACTGATGGCTGATGACTGTGCTCCTCCGCAGCAGTTCCTACCGGACCGGTCTGAAATAGTCCCAATATACACACTTGTTATAAGTGTACTATAATGATTCAGGGTAAGAAAAAAAAAGGTTTGGAAAATGAATTTGTGTTGTACATTCTCATTATATAATTTGTGTAAATCTTGAACACAAAAAAAGTTACAGACAGCAGCTTCAAGGGAATTATGCCATTTTTTTTAGGAATTAATGGCAAAAAATGTATAGTGTTTAATTTTCTAAAAAGCATTTACATTACAAATTCTGTTAACTTGTTTGAGCTGTTTAAATCATTTTAGACGGTTGAAATTGGCTATAACTTTACACAGAAATGCGTATGTTTAAATCATATTCACCTCTTGTGGCGATACTATTGTGAGTATTTTATCGTTTATGGATTGACCCCGTTCACTTCCACTGTAAACCAGAGTTTTACTTGTGTTTGATAACAAAGAATAAAAGGATTTTGGAAACCTTCTGTTGGATAATGTATAATGTAATAGCAACTAGCAAATCTTCCTGGCTTCCTGTAGCATTACATATCCTAACTAGCTGTCATTTGAACCCCTCCAAGATAATTTGCCATTATTGATTCCAGCTGTGCCGCATCGCTATTGTCAGTGATTTGGTAAAGGTCACAGCAGCATTGCGCACGTCGCATCCCCTATTACCAGACCTGTTTACTTACCCGCTGACTGTCGATGTGTTATTTCTCTCACATCCCCACAATACAAATGGGCCGCCTCGAATTATGTAAGTGCTTGACATCTGCCAGGCTCCGTATTTTTAGGTTTAAATGAAGGGCGAGAAAGAGCTTGCCCTCCTCCCTGCTAATAAGTGCTATCAGCTAGTGGTGGTTTACCTCATTAGTACCCCGTGCATTTAATTAAAGGAAGGGAAAATTGGCGCTAACCCTCATCGTTAATATTTCAACAGTATAACAATGGCAACACCTTCTCCAAGAGTCACACCCTTGTATATCTAATTATGCGTGAGTTAAAGATTTGGTGCTTTTCACTTTAAATATATTCAGGACAGACCATGTAAATATGACTTTTGTATTTGGGAAATCAAAGTTTCCTTGTGTTTTATTATTTTTCGCCTTCTGTGCAAAGATATTAGTTGTAAAACAAAGCCTAGGTGGATGCGCTTTAGTGTATCTATTGTAGTTCCGCAGCCGTCTGTATACTCAGAGAATGGATTCCGGGCACACAGCGTGACTGCAAATTGCTGTGCGATACTTCCAGAGCAAGCCGAGTGATATTGGATGAGGAAGGTCTGTGATAACTGGTGGCCCATGACCGAGCCCCTGACTCTAATAACACCAGAGGATGGTAAATATTGAATATTTACATTTGCTTATGCCATCCTTGCCTCATGTTAGCCATATGAATCAATATGAATCAGGGCTTGTTGAGTGCTGTCTTCCGGCTGTAGTTAATCAATGCTGTCGATCCTTTACTTTATTAACTTGTTCGGTGCTGTTTTAATCGCTCTAGTAATTCTTTGCTTCCTAAAAACAATGTTTAAAGGAATATTTTTTGTTCAATACAAATCAAGCTCAATCAACAGCATGCTCAGTACCACAAAAATGTTTTACTTACTTTTCTATGCAAAAAACAAGGTTCAAGTTAGATTGAAGACAATGAGGCCAATTTTTGAAGCATAAATGTGTTAAAACTTGTGTATTGTTTGAACTTTGTGTATTGTTGATAATTTTACACAGGTTAGAAAACATATTTTTTTTTTTTTTTACATTAAAATCTTGTCAATATGCTTCAATATCTTGAACTGTACTATTTAAATGTTTACAGGTTGGCCACATTCATTTCCTTTATAATTATCTCACTGTAATCCGGAATCTAGCTTTTTTTCTCAAGAAAAACACAGAATGAGTCTTAATTATGTTTTAAAGCAATTTATGTTATGCGACAAACCTTGTACTAAACATGGACTATACCTTCAAATATCTGTTCTTTTTGACCTCTGTATGCTTACGGTAACTCGATTCAGATTGTGTTGCGTGTACTTAGACATGCCAAGTAACAAGCATTTTGAAAAATGACTTATTTACATGAAAACGTAAACGCCTGCTCGTTCCCTGACACTGATGAATCCACCCCTTTCCTTGTCCAGGAAAGGCAGGGAGAGTGATCCATAGATCATGGTGTATAAATTATTTACCGCACGAGCATCTAAGTGCTGGAGCTCACGGTTTTAATTACTTGTATTAGTGTCTAAAGCCTGTCGGCTGACTAATTCTATCCAGCGTCTCATCTCTTGCTTTTGACGCGCTCAGAAGCCGCTTTTCCACATTTGCGTAATGTGACAGGTCTATTATTACCCCGTAAGCCCAGAGGAGAAGTCAATAAACACCTATTTCTTCCCCGTAAATCCTTGTGCCTTCTCCATGCTGCTTACAAGGATTTCCCAAGGCACACAACAGTCCTCTCGTGTCGTAGCTCCTCTCCCTCCGAGTGCCAATATCTCCTGTGCGTTTTATACACTGACATTTAAAACACAAATAAAAAGCGAGAGGACGAAAGGGAAGGGGGATTACAGAAAGCTTACGCGACTGGCAATTGTGTCTCCTGCCATACCAATCAGCCTAGCTGCCATTCTTCAACTATAATGCCGGTTTGTTTGTTTGGCTCCGTATGCCGCCCAGGCGTCTCGTCCTGATGGCAGGATGGGCATTTAACAGTGTGAAAACACATGTTAGCGATACTGAAGACTGACGAAACAGTGGTTTGAAGCTAACAGGAGGATGCTGAACAAACAGAGGCGTGTGGGCGCGCAACATCGAGCTGTTGTGATGATATAATACAGCCATCTATGTGTCAGAAAGGTGTATAAAGAGGTAGAGTTGACCTCTGACTTGTCGGCGGTGTGGGCTCAGAGAGGGATATCCCAGCAAACAAACATGGACTATGGCACAAACACTATTAGTTTCTGTCACGTTTGCCCACGACAGAAACAGGCAGCCTATATGCTGACCTTTTTTGTTCGTTTTGAACCAGCACGCTCTGCTAATATAACTTTTCCATAACCATACATCCTTCCGGAGGCTTCCTCAATCCTGCGTTTGGGAAGGAAGGCTGAGCGGCTGGTTGCCTGCGCATTCCAACACTAGAGAGAAGTGCGAGATAGCTCAACCCAATCACATCCTGAGCAGTGAGCCATCCTCTGAGTGTCGCCGATTTAAAGGTCAGTGACGCACAGCTCATCTGAGCGTCAGACTCCTGCGCCATGTTCCTTAAAATTCATCTACTCAGACCGCCAACTGGAACCGTGCACAAAGGCAGTGGAATTTATAAAAGGGGGACTCATATTAACATTGATTATTAACAGTGTTTGCCCAACAGTACAGACAATTTGAAATGCCTTTTAAATTCCAGTTCAGTTGCTGAATTTGAACTTAATTGGAATTTAAGTGATGCAGAATTGCAGTTTGAATTTGAACATAGGAAAGTAGAATTCAAATCCAGAACTTTGGCTGACTTTGCAAAGTTTGGCAAGAAAAACTTTGAATGTTGACTTGAAATGTGAAGGTTTATAGACCTCATAGTTAGATATATATCATAGTATAGATGTATTTATTTCCTAATAATGCACTTTCTGTGCATTCCAAATCAACTTCATGTGAGGTGACATGAAGTCTTCCAAAATCATTCAAAATCTTCATTCCAAACATCATGTGAGGTGTGGCCAATTCAGTTCAAATTCCAATTCGTTCACTGAAAGGAGGGCCTCAATTCCTCAATTTTGAGTTTTGCACAACCCTTGGCAATATAAACCAAAAAAACTTTGGCCGCTCCAAAACAAAGGAGTCGGGGAGAAAACATTCACAGGTTTCTGATTTTTTGGTGACCAGGAATACTGACAGTACTTTACTAGTGGGCAGCATGTGTAAATTGCAAGGGATTTGGTTTGCAGGGACTCACATTGCGATGCAAAGGAAGTTGAAGCATAACCCTTAGGCAAGAACCAGTGGAACGGTGGGAGAGGGGGGAAAAAAATAGTGCCATGGCGCAGCTTTGATGTAGAAGCAACAACTGTACCTTCTGACAGAAGATGCATGAGAGTAATAAACCAGTTCCAGCAGCCCTTACACATGCAGTCTGATTACTCTGGCCAGGGTGTTAATTGGATCCTAACTGGCAGATCTGATACGTGTAGCCCGGTGCTGGGAAGTCTTTCCAAGTGATGAACTATAATTCAGCGAGCTGCTTGAAGCTTGTGTAATTTACTGCGTGTCACTTGACGAGGAGAGCGATCCAACAGACTCCCTATTACCTGCGACATCACAAAGCTTTCAAGAGAGAGAAGAGGAGGGGGGCCGATACAGAGTGAGCGAGAGAGACAGATTTCCCTGTAAATGCCACACGATGCTCCGTTTCAGATACGGCAAGAAACAAATTTGAGGAAAACAGAGGAAGACAACTTCCAGACTCATGTAGGCTTTATTCTTATCTTATAAACTCCTGAAGATCACATTTGGTTAGTTGAAGCAAGAGGGTACAGAAGTCTGCGAAAATGTTTTTTTTATTATTATTATTATTATTACATATGTTATTAATGAAAAGTTGTGTAATATATATGTTTCTAAAACAAGAAACAGCAGTTTTGTTGCATGATTTCAGCTCTTCAATTCCTCTCGTAATTCCCTTTGGGAAGCATTTGATCTTGCACTTCATCGACAGAAATGAAGCGTGGTTATGTACATGGTGATAAATCTGTGCAGATTGTTCATTGTATCCCCTCAAACAGAGGCCACATCCACTCTATCATCATTTGAGGTGCATTACACTTTCCAAACTGAAATGTTTTGCTGAAATGTAAAATAAATAGATTTTGGGAAAACGTTCCTATAATCTACTTAACTCCAGTCTCAAGGAGCGTCCCCATTAATCTTATGATCCAAACGATCACTGCGTAAGTGTGTATGCATGTTAGCGTGTTTCAGGTTTAGATAAGTGTAAACTATATGTTTGTTTATGTTGTCAAATAGCTCTTGAAACCATGAGTGTGCGTGTTTGATCTCCTAGTAAAACAGCTCCATCCTAAAGCCCTTGACTGCAGTGTCATTAATTATTGGCTGAATTAGCAATGCTATCTTTACCAAAGTGGAAAGGTCAGGATCCTTTACGGATTTCAGGAAAAGCCCTGTCCCATGAGATTAATTGTTGGACCGTGACTTTTTCCAACTTAAACAGGTTTTACCGCTTAATTAACATGTTGTTGCTTTCTGCTAAAGTAATTGCAATCACACGCCCGCCCACATTTCTCATTATATTTATCTGAACAGAACCTCAGGCTGCCCCATGATTTAGCCCATTCTTATGTGTCTAGAAACTTCCATAGTCAAAACAAAGAATGCAGTGTATTGCTGTGCGATACTCAAAACAAGGAAGTGCATATATAGAGAGAATTCAATAACTTTTTGCTAACTAATTATGGTTATTTAACACTATTCTCTAATATTTTGTTTTGGGAGTACACCAATGGGACATTTGAGGTTTTTTTAGGTAATGCAGGAAGGTGCATGTCTCTTCGTTCTTATGATGTGAAGTTGACCTTTCTCTTGTCGAGTCCTGTTTCAGCATAGCGAGAGCCCTGTAATGATCTGCTCGTTCTTCAGGAGGGCCACTGATGTTTTCTCATCACTGACCAATTTAAAGCTATTTGTTCTACTCCCTCTTAGGCGCTGAGCCTCGTGGATCTAAAGAGCAGGTCAATGGAGATCAGCTTTTATTTGTAGTTTTCCAATAGAAATCAAAGCTTCACGGATTGTCATTTTTGGACGCGCTTGTTGTTGAAACGAGAATGAGAAAAAGAGATGTCAGCTGTTGGTCTCTAGGTAAATTTTCTCACAGCACGGGCGCTTCAAGTGTAGATGATTAAAGTCGATGCTTTGATTTGTGAAGAATGCCATTATCAGTGAAGTTTTCTAGCACTCGTTGGGTTGCATCATTGCCTCTAGCAGTCAAATTCTTCATCTGGCATCCTGCAAGGGAAAGACCCATTGTCTGTGACTGTTTACGGCTCGACCCTTTGGCAAACGCTCATTAATTATGCCCCGTCTTGGTGAAATCATTTCGGGGAGAAGCAATTCAGCCTCTGTTCCTTTCAATTCACCCGGCTTGTCAATCATCGCCCCCCGCAGTATCCCACGAAATGGAGGTGTTATATTCCGCCAATTATCATGTCATATACTCGAAAATGTAAATGAACGTGTGTGTAAAATTAAATTTATGGGTTGTCAGTGAAGAATAAGAACCAGGAGGGCAATTACTTATCTGCTTTCATCTTTCAAGCTCTGATATATCATGCAGAAAAAGCTGGCGTTAAATGCTGGAATTAGCATTGTGCGCGACTCGGAAGTGAGTGGGCCGAAACTTCAACTTTGTCCCGTCTTTTTTTTGTTTGGAAAAGCAATGAAATGAAGATGCGTATCATCCGTCGCGCTGCTAAAAAGCTAATGAGTGTCTGAGGCCCGTAGCCTGATTTCATTTTATTTCTCATCGCCTGTGAAAATGTAACTTCGGATTACACACAGTTAACTGTGGTCGATAAATAAACTTTGTGAATTGTTCTGAAATTTACATGTTTATTGTATTCTCTGTGCTGCGGTGCAGATGAGGTGATCGTTCGTTATTCGTTCCCTAGCTCATTTAAATATACAAATAATGGGTGTAATGAGATCATCTCTTCTTGTATTTTCATGCTTTGGTCTTTATATTGTCATTTAGGCCGGCGCAAAACCCTGGCTGAACCTGGGGGTAATTACACATCACAAATGTGTCTTAAGGTTTAATAACATTGAAGGTGTAAGCATACATTTGCATAATTACATGCAGCTGTTTAATTTGTGACTTTGTTGCTCTGTTCCTTTGTTTTTTTTTCTTTTTCTGCCACCTCCTTCCTTGTCACACCTTTTCTCCCCAAAGAGAGACAGAAAGAAAGAAAGAAAGAAAGAAAGAAAGAAAGAAAGAAAGAAAGAAAGAAAGAAAGAAAGAAAGAAAGAAAGAAAGAAAGAAAGAAAGAAAGAGAAAGAAAGAAAGAAAGTGTATTTGTGTGTGCGCTTCCCTCCGTGGTGGTGCTCGTTGAGTTTTGGGGCCAGTCTAATGAAGAATGGTGCTTGGATTTGTTTGAATATGAATATGAGTGGGGATGGAGTGTGACCTTCAGCTCCGCTACTCAGTTCATCAGGATTAGTCAAGCTCGGCGCTCAGGAGCGCTAATGCATAATGACTTCTAAAATGAAAAATGTGTAGTGACCATGCAAATGTCTCTGCTAATCAAAGAGGGGAACCTGAGCTGGGCCGAGCCAGGAGACTAAAACAAGGACGTGTCAAGGCCCTGAGAGCTCAGACGTACGGAAAGCAATCAAGCGGTCTTGATTAGCCGGCGCGAGGAGCGGCTCGGACTCCTCACTACGTCTAATGGAGCCTCACGTATTTTATTCAAGCTCAAAAACCACAACAATAGAGATGTTTGCCTGTCATGATGCCGAAGGCCCGGCTGTCTTGATGATAGACAGCATTTGTCGAAGCTGCTCTGTTGGACGATGCAACGTGTAGCAGGCTTCATAAAGTACAAAGAGTGCCCTGTAGAGTCAGTTGTAGACAGGTGCAGCGTCCAGAAAGAGAAGAAGGGGGAAATTGTTCTTAAAAAAGCTATTATTTTTATTCCGTTCATTGTTCAGTTTTAGGCACGAGCGAAGAATTGCATTAATGTAATTGTTACGCGTTTCCAAAAAACCTGCTCGCTTTCTATAATGCTGGGCTGCGAAAATATTTTCTTTGTTTTGTTTTTTTTTTTTGCCCAAAAAGTTCCCTCACACAGTTTGACAGCTGGCATTTTAATGATTCTTATCATTTAAAAAATGACATGAATTTTTAAAAATGACATCTCGTGGAAGACTTGTGCCTCTGGCTGCTTTCTTCCAAGCGTGCAACTTGGAAACTTCAATGCGCAGCGAGAGGCAACTGGTAATTCCCCTCACCTCTGTAAAACAGAATACTTCACAGCGGCTCAGCTTCAATCAGGAGTTTCTTGCAGACTTTTCAAAGCTTCAAACCCACGGCAGCCTGAATTCATGCTACTTAGCTCAGTTACTCTTCAACAGGCCATGTGTCCGCTTACGGCCCACAGTCGGCTCTGGATGTGCGTCTTTCTGCTTGCCTTGTGTGTTGTAGCACTAGAAATCGCCTCAGGGAGTTGAAGGGTTCAGCTAATTAAGGTCCTCCTCTATTTAAAGCGCAGTGCTTTTCCCATTGGGAGTAGCTGACAGAGTAAGAAAGTACACATGCACTGCCAAATGATTACATATACTGCACTCGCACCATTTCCAGAGAGTTCGTGAAGAAGCTCTTGACTTTACAGTTGAAGAGTTTTTATGTGACATGGTTAATGTGACATTCTCTGCATCTCTCTCTCTCTCTCTCTCTCTCTCTCTCTCTCAGGTGCCAGTATCTGTGGCAATGATGAGTCCACAGGTGATCACACCCCAACAGATGCAGCAGATCCTTCAACAGCAGGTCCTGTCCCCTCAGCAGCTCCAAGCCCTCCTACAACAACAACAGGCAGTCATGCTTCAGCAGGTGAATACGAATAGACGCCTTCTCCCTCAATGTCCCGTATACACTCATGTTTTGAAATGGTAGCATACAGATCCTCTCTTTCTCTCATCTGTCCTTGACATAGTTAGATGAGAAACAAATACGGACAGGAGTGTAATTAGTTGTTTTCAGTGGGGACGTCTTTTGGGGACAAGTGGAGCACAGAAACAAGCCAGTCAGAGTAAGCTGTACATGAACTTGAATGCTTTGAACAACACGAGCACAATTAGCATTCAGCATTTTTGTGTTGCAGCAATGGCTAATATAATGAGTATTAGAGTAAACTAGCATCTTCTAATTTAAGTGCACTTTAATTTTGTTAAAGTTAGTTCAACTGTCAACATGTTAGCTAACATAGTTACAGTAAAAATTTGAACTCTACGTCAGCCTTGTATGTCTCTCTAAGTATGTACCAAGGGTCTTTATGTGACTTTTATCAACAACTAAACTTGCTGAAAAAAATGAATTATACCAGCATAAGCTGCTAGCTAGCTTGTTCCTCTGCATTACCCTGCTGGATATAAACACCAGCGCAGCTAAACTAGCTAAAACCAGCTTTGCCAGGCTGAGAGTCTATCTTTAACCAATTAAGGCTAGCAAAAAAATTATAAGCAGGGAAGTACAGTAAGGACATGAAATAATGAGGAAAACGAGAGTTTAGGAAAAAACGACTCAAAATTGCATTGTCTGCATGTCTGCACCGTGTAGTGTCGTAGCATGCAAGCTAACAACTGACAAGAGTATATTATATCTTTAGAAGTGATTTTAAAATATCTCAGAGTGAGCTCTTCATTAAAAACATCTCCATTAACTCAGTTAGCCTTGATTATAATTAGGTCTGTATAAACGGTGACAAGTGTACTGCAGACGTCTCCTGCTGAATGAGATGGGAGAGCTCGGCTCCTGTGTTCTGGGGATGAGGACAGCACTCTCTGAGAAGAAGAGGAAAGTGTGCTAAATGCATTAATTCACAATGATGAATCCTCTCCTTTGAGTGCTTCACATTCATTTAGAATTTCACTGCCTGTCAAGGCATCAGAGAGGGAAAAAATATATAGGCAATAAGATTAATTGTTCCTCTAGCGGTAATGTGCAGCCGCATAAAAGTCCGTATGGAGATGCATGATGAGGGGAAGTGCTGGTCTCTTTGTCTCGACCAGAGAGAGACGTTATTTATGATGTGACATGCAGAAGCACATCCAGGCAAGTTTGCAGCCTCAGGAGCCTGGAGTTGGCTACGAGTCTGTTTGTTCTGTTGTAGCTCTGCTTTGAGGTATGGCCACACTTGTGTGGGAAAAGGGAAATAAGTAATAGATACATTTTCAAGCCATATACAACAGCTGCTATGTTTTGTCACAGATGTAGCCTTGCGGTCAGCACGTTTTCTCTATGTGTATAGCCGTTAGTGCAAGCACTCCTAACGGAAAAAAATGAAATAAATTAATAAATAGATACATTTTCAAGCCATATACAACAACTCTAGCTTAGGGATTGGCGCATAGTCTATATAAGCATTTACACCAACCGCACTCTTTAGCGCAAGCAATCTTATAACAACCTTCTTGAGGAAAAGGAAATAAGCAGAAAAGTAGTATGAAAAAACTAATAATTTTGTAAATAAAGCCTAGCGGTTAGCGCATTTGCTTGAACATTTGCTCTTTCTTTCCACACATTGTAATGGTCTGTGTCTTTCCACAGCAACACCTGCAGGAGTTTTATAAGAAACAACAGGAACAACTCCATCTACAGCTTTTACAGCAACAGCACCCAGGCAAACAAGTAAAAGAGGTACAAATCACACACCAATACACACATGCATGATGCAAAGTAAAGGTTTCCTCCACGTTCGCAAACCACGAGTGACTGTAAATCAGTCTGTGCTGTCATTACAAGAGAGAACACTTTTTTACCACAGAGAAAACTTCTTCTGAATGCTACCGAATGAAGCGCTAAAATTAGGCAGACAACGTTGTCAGGTGTCTCAACTGTCCTTGACGGCAATTCAGAGTTACGCTGACGCTAAAAGGCCCGTTTTGGCGTACCGCGCGGGGTCTGTTCGTTAATGAACCACCACGGCGGGTTTGGGCCGACGAGCAGAAAAGTTCGACCGCAGCGAGCTCATAAATCAAACTGACAGTCAGACTGCGGATCCGTCTGACAGACAGACAGAAGGAGACTGAGAGAGAAGGTTGCTGACACGCAGGCATCAAAAAGCGAGGCTTAGAGGGGGGCAGCAATCCAAACAAAACGTGTGGAAGCAGTTAAATTGATCAGCTAGGTATCGTGGATGGGAAACGTCCCCCACCCCCAGCAGTCTCTTCAACTAGCACCTTCTACCATTGTCTCTCCTCAAGCTAGCCATTATGCAGGGCCTACAGAAAGCAGGGCTGACCTCCCGGAGGCTTTGTTTCTGTTTGGATTTGCGAATAGATTTTTTTCAGGCCCCAGCCATCAAATATGGAATAGAAATTGCTCCCTTATTTCTCACGAGACAGCGGGGCCAATCCGCACGGCTCACTCCATTATGCAGTCTGTTTTCCAGTGAGCGCATCACAAGTTTTGCCTCTCTTTCTCTCGCTCTCTCATCCCTAAACTAAGAGAGTGAGGTCTTCCTCACCGTTCTTGACTGAAGGTCTTCCTCTGGAGTCTGCTCAGTCCTACCGCTAGTGTAATTCCTAGCAAAAATTGGAAGTTTAACTTTCCTCCTGTAATGGGGGTCTTTGCTTTCTTGTCACTGAGTAGGTCGTAATGTATTCTGACAGGAGAAGAGGAAAGGGAAAGGGGATGGGAGAGAGAGAGAGCTCAAGCTAACAGGGTCTCTGCAGAAACTAGCTCTCAGTTTGCTAATGGACCTCTGGAGACTTTGTCCACAGAAGCAAACTTCAGTCATTTTTAAGCCAGACCTCCTTAAAAACAGCTAATAAATTGAGTCTGTACAACATGGAAATGCAACAACTACACTACTTTACATTTCCGAACAGCCAAGACTAAAGAATGGCGCCTTGTCGTTCCATCACATGTTAAATTATACAAATGTTGGGCCTCATTCATGAATCACTTTGCATACATGACAGTTTACGTAAAAATGGTATTGCGAACAATAATATAAATCTTTTGCACGTTTTTGTTCTGTCCATATTATGAGAGTGTTTACATGAAAATTGTTTTAAAAACCATTTGCGCAGAAATTTGTATGGTTGGTGTTAAATGAATGAGATCCAATGTACGGAAATTTTGTTTGCTGTCAGTTTAATTTTGCAGTGTGTAGTGTGATTATCACAAACATTTTATGCAAAAAGTGTTGATGAATTTTACATAGATGTTTTGTTCGCTGTGAATGGTGATTAATCCTTTTTGTATTTCGTAACATCCACGTTTAAGTGATTTTTCAGGTTCATTTTTGTCGGTGGAAAGATTTTAAGCATAGTTGCTGTGCTTTGATCAGTGAAGCGCTGCATTGTTTTTCTGTGGCTCTCCTCCATTGCCGCTGCTGCTGCTGTTGTTGTTGTTTTGTTGTTGTCCTCGCCAGCTTATGCAAGAGGCTCGACTGGCAGTAAACAGGGCTTGGAGGGAGGGGGAGGGGGGCACTGTAAATCTCTCTCAGCCTCCCTCCCTCCCTTCCTCCATCACCCCCTCCCTGTGGCCCCATAAGCTGTAATGGACCATTAGAAATGCAAGACAATTAACTCAATGGCGGACGGAGGGGGCTCCATCCTCCCACCCACATCTCACACACAGTTCTTAGTACATGCAAGCAGGCGAGGACCACGAGACAGCAAGGTTTAACTTGGGCCACATGCATAACTGAATGCACTTTCTCATCCATGTGTGTGATAAGTGTTTTGCATGTATATGCTCAGTCGAGCTCTCTCTTTCTCTCTCTCTCTCTTTCACTATAGCAACAGCAGCAGCAGCAGCAGCAGCAGTTGGCGGCACAACAGCTGGTCTTTCAGCAGCAGCTCTTGCAAATGCAGCAACTGCAGCAGCAGCAGCACCTGCTAAACATGCAGAGGCAGGGCCTCCTCTCTCTGCCCCCTGGCCCAGGACAGCCCACCCTCCCCGGACAGACTCTGCCGCCAGGTAACGTCCTCACGTGATCATCTGAGAGTTTGCATGTGGCTGTGTCCTCTTTTAAACTCCTCTTTTTTCTGCTGCATTTTCCTTGCCATTTCAGTTTTTTTCTAGTTCTCTTTCTCTCTTGCCTGTGTCTGTGATCTTGTTGTTTTCCTCTCTCCCCCCCTTCTCTCTCTCTCGCTCCCTCTCTCTCTCACTCTCTCACCCTCCCCTCCTTGCCTGTTGTTGTTGTTTACGGACTCGCAGTGCGAGCTCAGAGCTGTGAAGAAGACGAGCTGTTGCCATTTGCTTTTTTCCTGGAACAAACACCTGGTGCTGTTTATCGAAATGGCGCTGGATGACAATAGTTTGAAAATGGCTCTTAATTGGAGTATAGTCGGGGCGACACAGAGCGGAATAGTCATTTTATCATCCGAGGGATTATATGATGATTCGATTCTGCACACAGAGGCTCGTTTATGAATGCATAATCATGTGCAGATGAGTTCCTGGATGCGTTGTACTTTCGGATACCACTGAAACGAAGCAAGGGATGAGCGTCCAGGTCGATCTTGCACCGGTTTACCTCCAGATGCTCAAGTGTGATGCTCAGGTTTCGCAGCAGAGCAGAACAGGTTTACCTACCTTGTTTGAAAACGGCAGACAGGAGCTCATAATGAGAGTTTTGTGAATTATTGTCTCTCTAAAGCCGTTTGTGATTCTCTTCCAGCTGGTCTGAGCCCCGCCGAACTCCAGCAACTTTGGAAAGACGTCACCAGTAGCCACGCCATGGAGGACAATGGGCTAAAACACAGTGGCTTGGACCTGAGCACCACCAACAACTCGTCCACTACCTCCACCAGCAACCCCAAAGCATCTCCACCCATCACCCATCACGGCATCTCCAACGGCCAGTCTCCAGCCCTCAACAACCGGAGAGAGAGGTACCCTAATGCGCACACGTGCATGTTAAAGCGCTGGTTTCTTCTTCCTCTTAACTGATCACCATTGGACCCTTGAGATCCAGCTGGATTGGCCATGTAAAGACACTTTGGATTAAAGAGTCTTCTCTGTTTTACACACTCTAAATCCTTTTTCAGACACGCGTGATCACAGACCCCCCTGATAATGGGTCTCGTGTACACATGAACACAAAAGCGCATTAACAAACACGAACCAAACAGCCATTTAATCTACTTTTCATGTGCGACACAAAAAATGAAAGAATAGTTGATGTGTTTGTTACATTTGCAAAAGGAAAATGCTCATTCCTGTAGGGAGAGGGCTGTGTGTTTTTGTTTGTTTGCTCATCAATAGTTTATTAATGTCTGGATAACAGTTGAAATGAGACGAAAACCTCCCTTGAGACAGTGTGCTATTGAACGCAGTGCCTTCCGGTATATCAAACGCATGGAGGTGCAACTTTCAGTGGCAGGAACACACGGCTCACCTCACTGTACATTAAGTATTTAATACCTCGTTTTCTTTTGAAATTGCTTTGCCGGCACGGCTTGTCATGTAAATAGAATACACTATGCCGGTGTGGCATATCTTAAGCGTTTATATGCACAACGACCCTTTTATATGCTCCGCGTCGGCCGTGAAACATAGATCCCCATATTTCTCTATGTATTATTCAGTCTGCAGCGCCCATATGTTTGTACATAGTAACAGCCGTTGACTTCACTGGGGGTGGATGTGTTGTGTAATTGGTTTCAAGTATGAAACGTCTTCACAGAAAGCCCTTTCTTGAGAGAGATATCTTTAGAGGCTGAGAAGAACAAGAAAAAAGCAGAGCAAGAGCAAGTGCAAAATAATAATTTAAGAAATAGGTTACACTCTTTTCTTGTGTGTTGGCGGAGTCTCTCGGGTCCACGGTCGTTCGTAATCATAGAGAGTGTTTTTTTGTCAGAGCCAGCTGCTTTCTAAGATGTGCTGGATCGATAACGGCAAGGTAAAACAGTCGGTGAGGTTTGTGTGTGTCAGCGTGTGCCGCAAATAAACACACTGCGTATTGGTCTGCTTACCGTCGCTTTCGCACCTTAGCCCCTCAGCACTGTCAGAACTGGCGGTCGTAACTTACCACAATGTCTTTTCACAACAGTTTTTGTCCTTAAAAAACGGCAGTTCCACCGCGAATGAATCTCCTGGTGAAAATTAAAGCACATGGGCCGGTTTTTCGCTATTTTCACAAGTTGTCCGTAATGGCTTTACAAGGTGAAAGTCTGTGGAAAAAATGTTGATGGGCAATTTTACTTGGCTGGGCCATGTTTTTTTTTAACACACCCGTGTCTCCTCAGTAATACTCTGGATCAATAATCAAAAGGTGGCCTGATGTCAAGGGAGAGCATGTGTTTTTCCAGCTTTTCTGAGCATCAAGTCCACATTCACCTTCACAAGCTTTTATAGAAGTACACTAAATTGAGCCATTCTAACCCCACTTTAGGTCATAACAGATGGCAAGTTTTTTTAATGCTCATTATTTCTCTTTCAGTTCAATGCATGAAGAGACTGGAGCATCGCACTCCCTCTATGGTCATGGAGTGTGCAAGTGGCCAGGATGTGAAAGTATATGTGACGACTTCGGACAGTTTTTGAAGTAAGTGACTATCAAGAGAGAAAAGGTTCATTTGTCTCTATAGAGAAACATTTAAATGCTTATTTGATCTTCGTTGTTTCAACAAATTATTCAATCACAAAAGTTTCCAGAGTTCAGCTCTTATGTGTAAACCCACGAAACACATGGCGAATCTCCCAACAGATTTCTTCAATACACCTGTCAGCCTCTCAGATGCGGTGCTCAGAATGACCGTGCGTCTCCAAGGCTTTGTGAGTGGATGATGGGTTGGATGCGAGTGGCAGAAGCTAATGGCAGCCCACGTAGCCGTGCAGTGTTGTCATGGTGTGGCTAACGGAGTGAAATGAACTCTTCATGCTCCATCAACAATTTAGTTAATTAGCTCATTTGTAATTGGTCGGCTTTGTTGCCGGGACGTGAGTGGGGGGACATCAAAGAAAAAGGTGTTTGCGGTGCTGGAGATTGCAGGTTATCGCGTTGCCACTCAGAGGAAAGAGTCTCGCCATTAAAGAATGGAGAAAAAGGTTCATTTGAATATTCTAATTAGATCTGTAATTAACTGTGAAATAATAATCTGGTGCGTTTGGTGGGTGTAAATGTCCACGTCAATTCATGTAAACGGCTTTTGATAGTGGCGACACCGTTCTTTTTTTACAAACGCTCCAGATGCAATCTAAAGAGTCCACTTCAAACAAGTCAAGATTTTAACACCTTTGTAGCATTTTAGAATTAACACTTTAACTAGCTAGTTATGACTGTCAACCAAAGTACTGGGTTAATTCTCCCCATGTACCCGATTGACACTCATTTATTACATTAATTGCTGCATAACATACATAAGAGATCATGTGATCATATCCCGCCAAATACAGCTCACCCCGTGTGCAAATCAATGAGTGAAGAGAACTAAACAAAACTGCTCTGTGTCTGACAGTCTGTGCGGTAGGATGCCGTTACAGCTATCAGCCTCCTAATCTTTGTCGAAATGGGGGCGAGACACCCTTGTTCACTCCTGGAACCGGAGACGTCCATACTGTAACTCGTACATGAAAACAGTCCCACAAAAGACAGTGTGATCTGAGCCGGCGAGATGCCGGGTGGCGCCGTGCCTTGGAGGAGCGATTGTCGGTGTCAAAAGGAAGCTTTTAATGTTGTTCGGAGATGCCAGTCACTGCTGCGTATCATCCAGGTACACACACTTAAAATGGTTTACATAAAATAGGTGTCAGATTCAAATGGCACCTTTGATGGGAAGCAGGGGGCGGAGGGATTCACCCAGCCTTCGCGGGCTTGTAGCTCGCGGAGAAGAAACCAGCCACGGTTTTGTAATCTTTGTTGTGTAGCTGAGAAAGTTGTCAAGATCAGCATTTAAGCGCAGCTCTGCACTCTTTCATGCGCCGTGCACCTGGAGAGGGGTAGCCAAGAGGTGCCTGGCATGTTACATTAGCTCTGAAGTTCAAATAGACGCATGTGTGCAAGTGGGTACACCTTGAGACGTGTGTAGTAATGCAACAAAGCACTCAGCTTGCAGGTCTGATTCAGGGCAACTTATTTGGAGGTTACGTGCAGCTAAGAGAGGGGGCTAATGAATTCATAGCGTTCTAATGTTGTTCTGCCACGCAGGCGATTTTGTTATTGTTTAAGCTTCAGATTGCTGCCCTAGTTCCCCTTATTGATTTCCTCTCACATGTTTGAGAAGAGTCAGGATGAGTGTGGAGAGAAAAATACTGACATATCTGCTGGCCTGTAATAAAGATTGACATGCTGTCATCGCATGCCTGCATTTGCAGTAGCGTTTTCCCACGTGGACGCAGTAAGGGCTTGTGTATCTCAGTAAACAAATCCTTGCCCAGCTTTTGCCAGGGGATGAATGTCCCTACCTAACATTTAACACTGGTGAAGCAACCTGTCGAGCTTCCACCACTTAAACTACAGTATCCTCAACTGGGTGCTCATGAAAGCCAACAGGAAGTCCCTAGTTAGAGTAATCAAGTCCATATCCGGTTGAGAAAAACGAGTCCTTTGAAATTAGTCAAAATGATTCAATTGGTCCAAGTTGACTGGAAGGGGCGTGACTTAGACGTGAGATTTAAAGCATATATTTTGCTGCTAGCTTTGACTCCTCTGATTTCATTCAGTGGTTTTCAAAAGCTCTTCTCAGTCCGTTGCGTACCTGTCCATCTGTTTCTTAGACATCAGAGCCCTCATTCCCCATCTCAAAACAAAAATCAATATGCCTATAAAGTGACCCATAAATTACAGGCGGCTCCAGAGATGTTTGCTCAGAGCGAGCAGGCGGCCCTGTCTCATTCTTCTCTCACCTCACTGTTTGAACTAAACCCAGCGCCACAGGCTCATTAAGAGATATTGGTGACTGCATCTAACCCCCCTCTAGCCCCCTGCTTTTATCAATGCATAGTCAAACACCTACAGCCTGAATATTTCATAGCCATGCAGTAATCTGGATGTAATCGGCAACGTTAACTGGCTCTCACTCAAGCTAGCACTCGCAAAAGACTGTGTTGTACAATATCTTATTCTGCTTGCTACTAAAAACAGTCATTGCAACTTACAATTGAAACTAAGTATCTCACAATTGCAAATGTATAGCTCACATTTGTGACCTAGATTATTTCCTCTATTAATTGTGACTATCTTAGAACTGTATCTTATCTATATTTTCCCAATTTATTTATTTAGTTTCACATAATTACAACTTAATTTCATCAAATACTTTGTCACAATGTTTCTTAATTAATTATTACAATTGTCACTCCAATTTTTCCCTCTTAATTGAGACTTTGTCTAACAGTTGTAACTATTTCGAATTTTTTTATATATAATTGTGACATCTTACATTTTTAATCCTTATATTGCACAGTTGCGACTTCATAGCTCACACTAATGACTTCGCTGTGCTTTTATATCTCACAATTGTGGCTTTTTCTCTCCAAAACAAGCATAAAGAACCTATTATTTTAAACTTTCCAACAATCATATTTTTTATTTTTACTCTTGGAGGTGGAAACGGACTTCCATTAGGAAAGGAAACCTCGCATTCCTTAAAGGAGCAAGAAAACGAGATTAAGATCTAGATGGTCGCTAATGAGAAACGGGGCGTGCAAGATAAGATGTGTTATTTAGCAAGCTACCTGTCGGGACAGCGGAACTAGCCAGTCGTGGCTTTTGAAGCAGCTGTAATTTATGACATCCACCATACATCAAGTGCATAAGATAGCATTATGAGCATTGAAATGAAAAGGGTATTTGCAGCATTAGTTCCCTGCGAGGGACCTGATTACATGATTAATGAAATGCCCCTTTGCATGCGCATTCTGAAACAGCAATTAGGCATGGGGCCGGAGAAAGGCACCAGCTCTCCAGTCATCCTCACCATTTTTTTTCAATGCTATCTCACTCTTGATTTATAATGGAGAATATCTGAGCATTAGACCTGAAACGGTTACAATAGCAAAAGCGGGCGTGATGGAATGAAATAATTTTAGATGGGCACAGGCGTAATTGAAAGGTAGCGACGGCCATTGTGTTCTCAAATGTCCTCTGCTTTGATTGGCGTGTTTGAGGAGGATTATGAATACGTTGTTATTTTGCGTTTTGCACATAAACAATAGCTTGCGCTATGAATAGAGAATGAATAGAGAAAATGCTTAGTAGTGTTAAAACTAGCTTGGTGTGGGTGGGTGGGTGTGTGTTTGCGTGCTCGTATGTGTGTGTGTGTGTGCGCAATTTAAGCTCACACTAATGCACTGGAGGTTGTACTGTAAATGATCATTGAAGGGTCTGCAAGCTAACCTATAATTACAGGAAAGAGAGTGGCAGCATTGGCATTTCACAAGCATGTCTTCTAAAAGAGCGCTTTGTGGGTTTGTCACCAATGATAATTTAGATAGAGGCTCATTACCGAACATCACAACACTTTTAAAAACCTTTTCGCCTCCGTGCGTTTGCCAGGAATAAAGGTCTATTTTAATGGTGGGCTTCTTTTGTGTCCTGCAGACAAAATCCAATCAAGGGAAACCGCCATTGACTGCTCCTGCAGTCTGAAGTGTTTTTTTTTTCCTTTCTGTGTAATATTCTAATGAAAGGATGAGTAGATACATTTAATATGTCGACGGAATAATGCACTCTTCGTAGGAGGCACTTTTTAAACGTTACTCGAGTTAAATTGCATTTATTATATTTATTTCTTGATAAACGTTGAAGACAAAACCTCTGCGCGAGGCCTTTTGTACGCCAACATCCCTCATAAGCCGTTGTGTTCTGAGCGCTGCCTCTCATTCTCATGACAGTCGCTCTATTGTGCTGTTAAACACCGGCTTTCAGCAAGCGCGGGACACACTTGTTAGACGGCGGCGGTTTGTTAAAAGCTAATGGGATGGACGTCCTGTAATACAGAAATCATATTCATCAACAACGGTGGTAGTTGATCAACAGCAACCGCTTATTATTAGTTCAGCATGTGTGTATGTGGGGTTGGTTTTTCATCAGTTTCTCCTGTTTGCCTACAGGCACCTTAACAGTGAGCACGCTCTGGACGACAGGAGTACCGCCCAGTGCCGAGTACAGATGCAGGTGGTACAACAGCTAGAGATTCAGGTACAGTAGAGTCATCAATATAAACACATGCACACCCAAATCTTTACTCACCCTTATGTCATTCAAACCTCTATGACTGTGGAACACAAACAAGTGTTCTAGGTGTTTGTGTATCTATACGATAAAAGTCAATTTAGTTCAGGGTTGGTTTGGACCCCATTGACTTTCATTGTTTCTCAGCAGAAGAAAGTAAGTCATACAGGTTTGGATCAACACGAAGGTGAGTAAATGACAGAATTGTCATTATATGGGTTAATGATCACTTTAAAGACAACATGGAATGACATGGAATGCACAATTCATGTGTGATTTGTTGGCTAAATTCTTCACACATTGAAGATATTAACTGTTGAGATTTACCTAGTCTGCATACTAGCTTATACTTGAAACTAAGCATTGTGTTCTGCAAATACTTATAACGAAATAAATTGCATGTGGTGTTTGTCAGTTGAATAAAAATATCTGAAAGACCATCTAGAATAGCTGTTTATCCAACCAATGACAGATAGTGGGAATGTTCGGGAAGCCTGTTTTTGCATTTGTATTATTAAACGCAGGAAATATTTAAAGTGACTTCATTTCATCATCAGGACTTGAACGGATTGTGGAAAGTGGGTGCTCAGTGCCAACATGTTGGGCTTAATAAAAGTAAATCATGTCATTTTTTTATTTCATGTTGTCTTTAACACACTTGTTCAACTTGAACTGCTTTTTTTGCAGCATAACACCACTCATTTCCAGCGCATTTCATTAATTAGCTTGTTGCCATAAAAAACTGTAAAAATACACAAGGGACACCTTCAGCAAATCCATCCCAACAAAGGTGAAAACCATCACAGGCCTTTATAATTGAATCATGGCTTGTGCTTATTTTCTATCCCGTCCAATTAATATGCGTGCATCTGGGCTGGACTGTGTTAATTAAATACACTTTGCACCTGAAGGAACCTCTAAAGAGAGGCACTATTTTCAGTAGCTGGAGCGTGACCTTATTAAGATGTCACGCTGGCGAGATAATGAGAGCAGTGATTGAGGGATGCTATTACTCAGCGCTGCGGCCATCTCTCCCGCCAGTTAACGCTCTGTCCTTTGCCTCACACCTTCCGGTGCATCATGGGATACGCTGTATGGGTTGCGCCGGGGTTAAAACCCACCTTTCTTCTGTTCATTTCGAATAAATAACAGGTTTGGCTTGCAGTGTATTTGCGGCCTGTGCTTAGTTTTTTGAGTTTTTTTTATGTAGATCTCACCGTTCCCTGGCGTTTACTCGCCGCCTTGCCTTTGTAGTGCGGATTGCTTTCTGATCGTGGCCCCGCTAAGCCTCCGTGATGCCCATCTGAATGCAAGCCAAGCGTTCCCCTCAACCTTTAAAGGTTTTTACGCTCGGCGAAACTCTCCCTATTTATTTGTTGGGCTCTTGAAACGGAATGATGAATAATTCTTGTTTATATGTAAAATAACAGACGGACATCACGATTCCTCCCTTGACTTGTTCTCTTGTTCGCTGATACCACAAAGCTGGCGTGCTTACACTGTGACCAATTACAGCAGGGCTGCTGTTTTCTGTCCTTCTGGGCTTTTTTCCTTTTTTGTGGGTCTTTTTTTTGTCCTCCATCAGTGGTAATGAGGCCCGGTTCAGAGCTCGGATGCCGGCTCGCTGGTGGAGTTCAAGGCGGTGCGCCGCACGGGCCAGTCCCTGTCACTCTCCGTGAGTTAGATGGATGATAACAGATCGCCGGGGCACTAACTGGACCTCAGAGGACTCGGGAGGAGGCAGGGAGGCGGGACCGACTGGCACTCTGTTTGCGGGACCCCTTCACCTCTCGGCAGCTGCTAGATCCAGTCCAGCCCTAACAGTGTCCACAGGACTTTGAGTCGACGACCAGGACCCTCTAATTTATGGCCTGAGTAGCTTGTTACTGTCAGAGCTTTGCTGACCTAAATTCTGCTATTGACAAAAAGATGAAGTGCTATTTGTTTTCTGTGACCTCCGAGCACCACCTTCAGCTCTCCATCACTGCACCACCATGAGGAATGGTTCTCTTATCTTTGCTTTAATCTGCCTCTCTCTCGCTCTCAGTGGTTCTCAACTGGTTTGGCTTAAGGACATCAAGTGTCCAACACGATACAAAACTGCTTTTATCATCTTAAAGTAACAAAAATGTCCTTAAAATCAAACACCTCGCAACAAAGCTGTATACATACATGAATGAATACATTTCTGCACATACTAATATATTTGAAATATTAACAGTCAACTACATTAATAAATGCTCTTAAAAAAATATAGTCGGTTTAAATACATACAATTGTCCTCAAAGCTGTGAACCATACTCAAGTGTATGGTTAATAGCATTTTTATTTGCATTTAACATTGTTGTTTTGCAGCTGTCCATGACCCCGTCAGAAAATACTTTTTTGGGTCGTGACCCACCAGTCGAGAACCACTGCTTTATATCTGTTTCTTTGAGGCAAGCTTAAGAAAGACCGTTCGTCCGTATGCAGGATTTATTACAAGCAGACAAGCTTGATAACAAGATGTATTACTGTGGTAGTCTGGGGAAAATCACTCATTTCTAAAACCGGTCTGTTTTCTTTTTTTTTTCTCTTTCTCTCCCCTCCTTTCTCCCTCTTTCCGCTAACAGCTTTCTAAAGAACGTGAGCGTCTTCAGGCGATGATGGCACACTTGCACATGAGGCCTTCAGAGCCCAAACCATCACCAAAACCGGTGAGTGCATATTGGTACGCGTACAGTAAACAGGACTCGGATGGTAAATGAGCTCTCTAAACACAGCTGGAGGATGAGAGGAGAATAGGATTTGTAATGCCTGCTTTCTTGGGACCCTATCAGGAAGGAGAGAGCATTAAATCATACACCCGATCTCAACCAAAAACGCAGAGCTATTACACTCTGATGGCTTTAGCACGGCAAACAACCTATTGGCCGGTAAAAGCTATTTAGCACCGCGACCGTAGGCACACTTAAAGTAGGGGGAAGACGTTTTGTTTCAGAAAACAAACAGTTTGAAATGATAGATAGAAACTGTGATAAGATGATCTGTAAAGAAATAACCCGTAATCTGTAAACATTCAGAGATATTGCAGTGTATTTGAAGAAAAAATGGAGCAATGTTTGAAAACGGCCCATCTGTCTGGATCCCTGTAGAAAAGAACCGTCTTAACCATTAATCAAAAGACACAGAGTGTTGTGCTGGAAATGAAAGTGTTTACAAAACAGAGTAGGCTGTGATAAATATTATTTATCAGAATTGTTTATTAGATATTCAATATTTTGCGGGGGGAAACATTGTTAGCGTGTTTCCGCCGCTTAGCTGGTAGCTAATTTTACCAGCATAATTTTTCTCATCACCTCCCACCGTATAAAGCAGATAATCACAAGACAGAATAATTATCCTGTAAATCCATCAGGAATCGACTGCTCACCTCTGTCGATTTATTATTCTATTTTTTTTCTCCTCTCGTTTCCATTCTCAGAACTCCAGCAGCACGGTGAAATCGACTCTAATAAAAAACGTTCAGCCTATAATCCACGACCGCATTCGAATGAATAATATTAATGAAGTATTACATTACATAAACCGCACATGAAAGGACTGCTAATTGCATTTGATGATGAGCAATTAATGGCGAGTTCTTAAATAATCAGCGAGGCTCTGCGATTTTTTTAATTTTTTTCCCCGGCACATTCCTTTTTTGTCTTTTTGTGCAAGTGTTGTGCTCACACGAGCACTTGAGCGTTATCGCTTTCGCAGGTACAAAAGGGAACACGTGTATCCTCCCCACAAAAAAAGGGATGTTAGAGATAATATGGCGGTACTTTTACGCCCTCATACGCACAGGGGCTTCAGAGAACCATCCCACACGTTTGATAAATATTAATAGTGCGAATTTATTAGCACGACAAAATGAGCACCGACAAACCCTCAACAGCTATCAGTAGCCCAACACAAGCTGCGGGTACACTGTTATACGACCCCATTTAAACTCTGAATGGCACTTCATTAAATGTTACCTTTTGGCCATGCCATGGATGGCTGAAAATCAAAGTTACCAAGGCTGCTAGTCCTGAATAATGAGGGGCTTTTTTCCCAGCCCCTTCCCTTCCTCTCAGCCAACCTTGAATATATATTCAGATGAGCAGCAGTAGTAAAGGGCTGATCCCTGTGTCTCATTCACTCCTGCTCAGTTAAGCTTTAATAAATTCCATTTTGCAAACACCGGATTGTATGCCTGCAAACATGTTACGCTTGTTGCCGTAACCAGGTGAAGAGAAGGAAGGAAAATCTTGTCTTAACATTTTAAATATACATGCAGCACACTCTATCTGTTTCCCTGCTCGCTCACTCCCTCACTACTGATAGGACTTATTATGAAGTGCTTTTTAGCAGTGTTTGACAGTGTATCAAAACCTTTTTAGATGAGTACTGTGTAATTACAGGCTGATGTGGTGGTTTGGCTGCAATGAGAAAGATATTCAAAAGGACAATCCTTAAATCTGGTGCCGTGACCCGACCCCTGACGAATTATACTGTGATGTGTTTTACACATCAAAATGTGTTTTTACAAGCAGGGACAGTGATGAAAGTACAAATGGCTTTGTGTCTCATATTAGAAAGCTACATTTATTAGTATAGCGCATACAATTATTACTTAAAAAATAATAATATTTGTTTTCAACATCTGTGGTATATTTTAAAATTAAACCATATATTAGTTGTGTATTTATTTATTATTTAAATAAATATACAGTATTTATTTATTCACATTTTTTTAATAACAATGTGCAGAATATGAACAAGAGCATGTTTAGAAGTAAATGGGTCTGTTTCATTTTCATATTGACTTTAAGACACAAGTATTTGCTCAACATGCGATTTTGTGATGTCAAAAATAAAACCGTTTACCCTTTTGCTAAGACATCCCTCTGGTAGACAACACGTCTCTGTCATTAATTTCCTTTCAAGGTCTTAGTTCCAGTCGTTAGCCAGAATACAACATTCCCCTAGAGGAGTCATTGATTTTCTCACAAAATGGTATAGCGCGTGCCACTCTGTGTGTTGGCATTATCTCATTATCATTAAGTGGAGCTGTAATTGTCTATAGAGCAGCCACGCAGTCGCCTGAGAATAGCCAGCTTGACATTTCATTGTATTTATCAACACGTGCCACAAGCGATTGTTGATGTCCGACCGATTGTCGTTTTCAATTCCGACAGTTTCAGAATTCCACCTGCCAATTCGCAATTAAGGCAATTTGGTTTGAATATGTAATGATGGCATTACAATTTGAAGGAATTAACAGTCAGACTAAAGGTCAGGGTGGAATTTTCCACTCGGGTGAAGATGGGACACAAAAAAGTGAAGGAGGAATATCCGTATTGATTAAGTGTGTATCGATAAAAACCTGACACCGTGTTTGGGTGGTACGACAGGAAGAAAGCGAAACAGATCACTAGCGAGGTACCAGGTTATGGCAGAAAGCCAGGTGATCTCCTCACTTGTGTGTGTGCTTTGCATCTAGGGAGCTCTTATGGGATAGAGATGGGCCGGGATAACTCACAGCCTGATCATTAGATAATCTTTAACAGCGTGCTCTAATTAGAATTCTTATGATACAATTTCATCCTGTAATTAGTGCAGATTGGCTGCTTCCTCCTATGCTTATTAGGGGAAACACAGCTGTAGGAATGAGCCAGCACTCTTTTAAAACGTGCTCTCTCTCTCTCTCTCTCTCTCTCTCTCTCTCTCTCTCTCTCTCTCTCTCTCTCTCTCTCTCTCTCTCTCTCGCTCTCTCTTCTACAGCTGAATCTCGTTTCCAGCGTCACCATGTCAAAGAACCTCCCGTCCGTCTCGCCCCCCAACTTACCTCAGACGCCCACCACGCCCACCGCTCCAGTCACGCCCCTTTCCCAGATGCCCCAGGTGCCCAACGTTCTCAGTCCAGCCAACGTGCCCAGCATGGGCGCCATGCGCAGACGCCACACCGACAAATACTCCATGCCCTTGTCCTCAGGTTTGTAGATGCTTTTTTTTGTGCTTATTTGTTCCAGTGAGCTTTTTATGCAGATTAGGCTCAAGTCAAATCATCAATATTCAATGAATTTTAATTACAGGCAAATATAAAATAATGCAATATTCAAGAAGCCGATGCATATGAAAACATCTTTTTTGATGTTTATATTTACCGGTCTTGTGCAAGTGTTCGGAGCAGCGGGAAGGCATGAATTATTCAAACACATACAAAATATCGACGTGGGCTCTAATTTCACGAGCGTGTTAATGTTTAAGATTTCTCCAGAGAGAGATTAATTAAAAATGTATTTAGTTGGACATGTAAAATGCTGATTTGAGGTGGCCCCCCCACCTCCCAACTCGCCTCCCGTTTTAATTTGATAAAATCCTGAATGAATTCCTGGCGGAGGCGCATTTAGCAATTATCCCAGGTGGCGACACTGTGGTTTATTTTTTTATTTATCTGCTGCTTACTATTTCTTATTTATTTTTCTCCGCAGAGATCGCCCCAAACTACGAGTTTTACAAGAACGCCGACGTCAGGCCACCGTTTACTTATGCAACCCTCATCAGGCAGGTGAGTGGGAAATAAATTAGCTTTAGCTTGATTAGATTGTAATTAATTGCTGCTTGAATTAAGTCTGGGTGAGAGCACATTGACGCACTCCAGTCTCTAACGCACCGCTTAATGGCATCTCATCGCAGGCTATCTTGGAGTCAGGTGACATGCAGCTAACGCTCAACGAAATCTACAGCTGGTTCACACGCACCTTCGCCTACTTCAGACGCAACGCCGCCACCTGGAAGGTAACGTGAGGGACGAGGGACGATTAATGGCGATCGCGCCTCTTTTTAACCTGCCTCCTGAAAAGGGCGAATTCTCTCTTTATCTGGCTCTCGCCTGCTCTCTCTGTGACAAGTGAAAGAATAATTCAGCCTCTGATATCATTTTCTAATTTGGTGCAATTAATAGCCGAGTCTTGACGGGGAGGTGTGCGCTCTGACGCGCTAATTACTAACCAGCCACTCAATCATCAGCACCTTTTGTTAGACGTGGCGTATTACTGCTTTCTCAGTGTCTCCTTTTTATTTTTTCTCCTTCCCCACCCTGCATATTATTGGTTAATTACGTTGAAAGATGGCTGTTTGCCTTGTAGACGCACACCGCTACATCCCTTTTCTTGTTTTTGTTGATGTCGGCCGAGGCTTGGTACACACTATAACTCATGCGGCCAGACAAAAAGCCAAGGTGAACAAGACAAATGGAGAGAGAGGTTAAGACCCGCCCGGCTCTAAAGCGCTAATGCCGCTGTCATCCAGGAAACACACTTTATTTCCCAGGACAAAAGGCCTCGTTTGTATCTCTGTCCCAACAAATACATTGTCAGACGGGGATACAAAGAAAAGGAGGATACAATAAAAACCATCCTCTATTTTTAGACAGGGTAGCGGTGCGTGTCGATAAGAGACACGTCTGTTTTTTTTAAACTTAGACCCAGGTCCTCTCAAAGGTTTCTCCGGCTCTCATCAGCATGCGAAGCATTTCCCAGCACTAGATTTAGCAAAGTGAATTAATTTGGATTTGGCTTGCTAATGATGCTGGTGTATGATTACAGCTCCACAAGGGTGTGCAATAGCTCCCCGTACAGATGCATGCTGGGCCACGACTCATTTACTGCCGGAGCGGCTGCTCGGAGACGCTCGAATGAACGTTTTTAGGCATTTTATGGCCTTGTAGATGCATATGCATCCCTGTTTCCAGCTCTCTTCGCCTCTGTCCTTATCGACAAAATATTTTAATCTGGTCCCGACTGGAACAAAGAGGCAAAGCAGGGGCTTTCAGCATATTCGGGTCCCTCCTTCTACAATAGCGGAGCAGGAATTTCCATTTGGATCCTCCCTGCTCTTTTGTGAGGGCCCGGGCAGGGCCGGCTGGTGACGGGCTTGTCATTTGATTAACAGAGAGAATTTTTAAAAAGGAATGAAAGGTGATTTAATATCTGTGCTTGGTCTCATCAGCTCAGCTTGGGGATCGAGCTCTCAGCCCCGCCAGCTTATTAGTTATAACTATATAGCATGCATAATAAAACTGCTCATTTGCTCATTAATATTAAAATTATCATATTCAGAGCCATGGGCATTAAGATCAATCAAATCCTGGGATTTTCAGGTCAGATGCGAGATCTGCTTATGAGGTTTTTTTTTTTTTTTTACATTCCTCTCTCTCCCTTTTCTTAGAGCAAAAAACACCCGCCCCTCAAATAAAACATGAAAAAAATGTAATATGAGCAAAGGTTATTATTTGGATTCTTTGCTACATGTTTTAATTAGATTCTTTTATGGCGACAAGACTTGCTGTATTTCTTTTTTTACAACACCTTATGATTTTGAAAGAGTGTTTATGGCTCATTTTGAAAAACTGAGCAAATGTATTTTTGCGTTCTTAATTATTGTAGGATGATTTACTTCTGCTAAACCGCTAAAATAAAAATCCCTAAAAAAGGTGGCTGTGATATTATTGATTCATATTTTCCCCACCCTATGTAACCTTGGTTATGACAAAATAAAAAAAATAAAAAACAATGTGTATTCTTTAGAATAATATGCACTGATAAATCATACACAAAGACATTTATTGAAGTAAATATTTTTTATTTTTTTACAGAACGCAGTGCGACACAACCTCAGCCTGCACAAGTGTTTTGTCCGAGTGGAGAACGTGAAGGGTGCCGTGTGGACTGTGGACGAAATGGAATATCAAAAACGCAGATCTCAGAAGATTACAGGGTACACACACACACACACACACACAATACATTATACATGTCTTTCAGATGTTGTTACAGTCAGATTAATAGTTATTTTTCAACATTTGTGTTCAGGAGCCCGACGCTGGTCAAGAACTTGCCATCAAGTCTGGGTTATGGTGCGGCTCTGAACGCCAGCTTACAGGTAGTGTGTGTGTGCATGTATACGTGTATGTGTGAGGTTGGCACAGGCAGTGAGAGTCTAGAAGGACACCATGTGGTAGAGGCAGGTACCTTCTCCCCCAGCCCGGCCTCAGATTGATAGCAGCCTGTGCAAATGCGAGGGCATAATCATTAATATTTATCCAAACTGTCATAAATGATTTGGCTTCGCAGTGTCGGCCAGCGAGGTGCTCGTGGCAAAAACTTTAAAATTTAATTACTGTATATAACTTTAATGTGCAAGAGGCAAAAATGTCAGGAGTTTTTTTTTTTTCTTTGACTGTTTTGAGGTAAAGTTTTGGATGGTTTCATTATCATGTGAATGCTTGGGCTTTCTTTATTCACTGTTCATTTCAGGCCTGTCTTGTAAAGGTGAAGAGATTGTTTTTGCAACTTCGAAACTTTCCCGTTGTTTTTCTTCCTGCCACTTTGTGGCAGCTCTCATCTGTTTTATCATACAGAGAGACTGATTCTTCAGCAATAATTCGGAAGTAACTCGATAAGAAAGAGGAGATGATCTTGAACGAGCCGTGCGCTATGACATGCCGCCTGCTGAAAAGGCTTGAAAATGCCTGAGTGTAACTATTCCCTCTCCCTCTCTCTCTCTTTCTCTCATAGGCTGCGTTGGCGGAGACGTCTTTGCCGTTGCTGGGTAATCCAGGCTTGATGAATAGCGCGTCAGGTATGATGGGGGCGAGTCCTCCAGGAATGATGAGTGGCAGCCCGACCGGCCTATTACAGGGCACCACGCATGAAGATCTCAACGGCACACTAGATCACCTGGACACTAACGGACACAGCAGTCCCGGATACTCCCCACAGACCCAACTGTGAGTTCACACCTGCATTTAGACACATCTGAAGTGATTTTAAAAATATTCAGTGGGATGCGATTTTATCCTACAAGATTTGCTTGCTGATTTGATGGGCTAATATAGTGCTTGTTTTTTAAACCAGCAATTACATCAGCTGAAAAGAGAAATTATGTAAAATGAAACAAAAATGTATTGTGGAGAAGGCAATTTGAAAAAGAATATAGGGGGACAATTATGTGTTGTATTTATTTATTAAAAGACATTTATTTCATTTGTTCTTTTAAGCACTGATCTTGCAATGGCATTCATATTTGCAAGGTTCCTAAATTACATTTAAATTTTGTATGCTCAAAAAATCATCTAGACCTGAGGTTAAGTGTACATTTGGTTCTTGGATTACAGCTCTTACCTATAAATAGGTAAGAAGTGAAAGGCTGCCATAATTATAGATTCCCTTGTAATTACCCCACTGTCCACATCACAGAGGTTTAGATGTTATATTTTATGCAAGACCGTTCTTATTAATATTTAGAAGCTAACTATATCATTAATTACTTTAAAATCTTTGCCTTTCCATCTTTTTTAATGGCTCAGAGAGAGAGAAAGAGAGAGAGAGCACAGGCTGATGAAAGATTAATGCGGTGCCGTTCAGAGGAATGGTGATATAGAACATGTGCTCGCCCTAATCAGTGATGTCACTCATGCTGGATGGCTGTGTTTACCGAGCCAAAGATAGTTGCACAAGGACAGCGGGAAGTGTGTCGCACGCCGTCAGACTCACGCACACACACATTTGAGTTTCATGCGTTTTCAGTAGCTAATGCTAACCCAAAGACCCTATTAGCTAAAAAACACACCGCACCGCACGCTCCAGAAAAGTGTGTTAATAGGAGTGTTTGATTCAGAAGTGGGACAGTAGTGTGAAGTGGGCCAAATCTGTGATCCAGACAGAATCCCTGTGTATTCACTCCCTCAGGTTATTTAACTTTTAATAATGGACAGCTAAGTCTGGTGTTTTTAGACTCTCTCTCTCTCTCTCTCTCTCTCTCTCTCTCTCTCTCTCTCTCTCTCTCTCTCTCTCTCTCTCTCTCTCTCTCTCTCTCTCTCTCGCTCTCTCGCGCTCCGTCTGCCTAGCAGTCTTTCATATTTTCTCTCTCTTTCTGGCTGAAGCGTTAAGACATAAATGCTCAATAAAGGTGAAATCTCTCTTACATGACCTGTACATGCCCAAAATGGAAGAAGTATGTTTTGCGAGTGGCTTTTTCCAGGCTGCATTTAATAATGAAGAAGCTAAAGAGGACAACACATTCACATTTCATCTCCTGAGAAACAGAACAATTAGACTAACCTTTCTCTGAACATGTTGCATTAATGCCATCAGACCAGCATATACATATATATTTATTTTATTTCATTTTTTTAATTTTATTTATTTATTTATTTATTGTTGCCATGTCTCGTTTAGAGGAGAACAATTTAAGCTTGCTTTTATATAAGCAAATTGCAATATGATCATTTGATGGTAAAAAATTATTTTAATGCATTTTAATCCAGTCCAGGGCCTTTTTGCTCATTGTTTATCTGGTTCCACTCACTTCATGGAAGAAAAATAGGTTGCAAACTGTTCGTTTAGCCTAATTTTAAAGGGATGATGTGCAGTAATTTAAAAAAAAACACAATACGTGTTTTGTGTCACAATACATTTGAATATTGAAGTTGTGCAGTAATTATTCAGAATATAAATAAATTAAAATATTTCATCACTATTTGCTGTGACTGACCAATCAGAATCAAGCATTCCCGAGACCCATGTAATAAAACTTGGTTAAACCCACACATTCACACAAACACACTTGAAAATAGAGGTGTGTGCGGTAATAGTCATCTCTGATCATTTTGGTTGAGGAAGTGTCTTACTTAAACACTGTGCTAGTTTCTACACACACACAGACTGGCACAGACTCCGGCTCCAGTTCTTCTCATGCCAGCCTCTCATTAAACACTAAATGTCTCATCCTGACATCTTAATACAGTGGAGAAGGGACGGCGAAGACTAATCATTTCTCTCTTCCTCTCTCCTTCCTCCTCCGACCTCACAAGCATGCCGCTGATTTATAATTAATGCAAATGAAAGCTGTAAGCCATGCTTCTTCACATTAGGAGTAAAGGCCTGTGTCGAGCTTAATGGCCAGTGGAACGCCGGCCCGACCGGGATCATTTGTCTCGCCGTAATATCTTTAAGTATATCTGTTTGTTATTGTACGATAAATGTGGCTAGTGGAACATTAGGCGAGCGCTGACGGTCAACGGCGTCTTTTGTAGCCTCATCAAACATTATGACCAAGTTGATGTTTACTAATGTTATAGCTTCATTATAATGGCTATAAGAGCAGTACAATTACTTTTTATTTTAATCGCAAATTACAACAATTTGCATAAATGTACACAAGTTACACACAATAATGAAATTCGCTCAAAATTCTGGCAACGAATTACAACTATGAGAAAGCACTTTGTTTTTGTTATGATGTCAAAATAGATGTTAACATTATAGATTCATTGGTATGCCTGATAAATTATACAAACAAATGAAAATAAAATCACATGAATTTACTAATGAGAGCAATTGCATGATGGGATATTCCCATGCAAAAAGAGCCAAGTATATCAGTTTGTTATTGTACTGGCAAAATAGATCAATATTATGACTGAGATTACAGATAATTGCATAAAAGTACAATAAAGTTTGTAAAAATGACAGGAAAGAACTTTTGTAATAAATATAAAAGACATTGTTGACTATGACAAAATAGATGTTTACAAATGTTTTTTTATGGCTAATTTGGCAGGAGAAGGAATGGGAATTCCGAAAACAAATTCCATAAAATTTTAAAAAATTATATATAAAATTGTCAAATTAGTACAACGAAAAAGAACTATAGCAATGGCCGATGGTGCTGGTACAACGGAGAATCTACCCAAGATACCACTGTGTGACAACCAGACGCTATTGTGCTTGAATTAATTGCTTTAATAAAAGAGGGAGAAGTTTTTAATTCGCGTTCGCAGGTATTTCTTGAGGGTGTGAAATATATCACTGTGGTGGTCCGGCAGAGTCGCCCCATTTCTCTCCAGCGCACGTAGCCGAGTACAGGAGACAGAAACATCCTGCCACTTCCACATCTGAATATTAATCTATTTTGCTATAAATATTAAAGTAATCTGTACCTTTTAAAATTCTTTTCATATTCAAAGTTCCCCATGCCATTGATGAGCGCGACCCAGGAGAGAGCAGCCAGACACGGCCTAATACAGAGACTAGTTGATAAGGATTCCTATTTCTCTGTCTCTCTCTATCACTCTCTCTCTCTCTCTCTCTCTCTCTCTCTCTCTCTCTCTCTCTCTCTCTCTCTCTCTCTCTCTCTCTCTCTCTCTCTCTCTCTCTCTCTCTCTCTCTCCAGTCCAGCGGGATTTCCTGATGCATCCGACGTGTCAGAAATAATTAGGTTTTGTCAGATTTATCATGGTAGCACAAACCTCTCTCCCTGCCAAGGGCCCGAGATCATGTTAAGCCTTGTTTGTGTATGACAGAGTTATTATTCTTGTTAGTAACCTCACTTCCGCCCTCTCTTCGGCATCTCGCTGCTCCTCGCCAAACCGTGTTTTTCTTTTTTTTTTCTCCTCCCTACATTTATTGACAGTCGGTAAAGATATTCATCCATTTGGAGTTAAAAACATGGATCATGGTGTCCGAGGCAACTGGCAGTCTGAAGTTGATTAATGGTAGAGTCTAGCTGCAGGTTGTCTCCTCACTTGAGAAGTGCCACCACGGCCCCTGCATATTAACGAAGGCCTGCACTTTCTATTAACAAGATAAAAAAAAAAAAAAGCTCCACTCTATCCCACCCACCCACCCAACAACACCCCCCAACCCCCTTTGCTCCAGGGGCGAGAGGATGAGAAATTCTCCATTATTTATAATGGGGCTGCAGCTACTTCTTTTTTCCCTTTTAAATAGCAGGTGCCATCAGTAAACTTCTCAGCGGCGAGCATATTTTACTGTCAACGGTTTCCCGTTTCCACACGCGCTTCATTAATCGGGGTTTAATTGCTGTTAACGCTTTTTTTTGCAACTTTGAAAACATGAACATCTTGAGTTAAGGGTGTCTCCAGTGCCATGTTGAATGCGTGCCAGCGACGTGTATCTTTTTTGCGTGGGTGTTGAGTTATGGTTTTTACATTTCATTACAGTTTTGTAATTAGATCTTAGAGTTGCATTTCTATTGACGACGCTTACAGGTACTTATTTTGACAGTTTCCTGGAATACATGATTGTGATTGGTCAGTCACTGCATTTTGAAGCACCAATTTTCTATGTAGATGTGCTAGTTGTCTCTTCTCATATAACAAAATCATTTGAACTCTAATCATATGTGCATGTATTTATATAGTAAGCAAAAAATGGAATTATGTGCAGTTCACAATCGCATAATAAATCCCTAATAAAATGGTTATATAAGATTATGATTATCATTATTATATGCACTACTGTTTTGAGATCTGTAAGAATAACTTTATTTAAGAAAAGACATTAAATTGATCAAAAGACTCTAAAGACTTTCATAATGTTACAAAAAAAATATATATATATCATCTATTCGTCAAAAAGTACTTATAAATGTGTCAGGGTTTCCTCAGAAAATATTAAAGCTCAATTTTTTAAGACTGAACATTGGTCTGGGGAGTCTGCTCTGTATTTTCTACTGCTCAAGAGGCGTGATCAACGGGCATAGTTCAAATGACTCTGCACAGAATTGGATAGTCCTTCAACCAATCAGACCAACGATCCATCGCTTCTCTGTCCCAAATTGTGTTAACCCTGCAAATATCGCAGCAGGTGGATAAGCCAGTTTGTGGTTGGTTGTGAAAAATGAAATGAATATTTGACAGGAACTTCCTCTAAATGTTGATCATCTGTCGTTTACGCAGGCCTCCAATTCACGTCAAGGAGGAGCCACTGAACATGGACGACGAGGACTGTCCGATGTCATTGGTGACCACAGCCAATCACAGTCCCGAGCTGGATGACGACCGGGAGCTTGAGGAGGGCAACCTATCGGAGGATCTGGAATGACTATTTTGCCCCACCCCTCCGCTGTGGCTCTGCCCCTTTCAGGCCCCGCCCTTCAACTAATCCACAACCACCGCAAAAGCAAAAAGACTGGACGCAGCAGGCGGGAGTATTTATTTAGCATGCATCTGGAGACTGGCCCGAAGAAAATCTATAGCGCAGATCTTTAGGGACCACAGATGGACAGACATGAGACGTCTGCTTTTTAAAAACAAACATGAAAGGAAGAACAAAAGGACAAGACTTCATTCGAAATCAGCTTGGCCACCTCACTCAACGAACACGAGGCTCACGGACCGAAGTGACACGGGAGCGAGTCCGTTCTGTAGAAAGTCAACGGCCACATATACTGCCAAAAAAAGAAGTTTTAAGTTTGTGAATATCCAAGCCACAGTAGTCGTCGGTGTTAGATGCAATTGCTGGTTCAATTCAAGTTGTTGCTCTGTTATTTTTTGCACATGAGTAGTATCAAAAAATTAGTGTCACTGCCTGTATGTCGACAAAATGTAAAAAAAAAAAAAAAAAAAAAAAAAGGAAAAACAGCTGTTTTTTTGTTGTTGTTATTTTATTTTTTTTCATCGTTGTCATTTTGTTCCTCCTGTCCATTTCGAGTCACGTTTGCGGCACCACCAACTGTAAATGGCATTTCTTAAAGTCACAACCTTGGTATCAAGACTGTTGCAGCCGTCCAAAAACAAGTACACTAAAAAGTAGGTCTCGAGTCTCACTAGCTCTGTTTCTGCTGAAAACGTGAAATGTGATTCAGTGTGCGAGCACCGCGCCGAGAGGAAAAACACGAAAGAAAAAATGCGTTTCTGCATATTCTTCTAGTCTCTTTACCTCCTTGTTCGAAAGCTTTGTCTACCTGCAAAGAGTCACAGGCAACAGCTAGAAACCAAAGCCAACACTATCAACGGCCAATAGCTTAGACAGAAGCCACCAGACTCTTTGGTCAGTCTTCTGTGACTTTAACTAGTACAAAGAGAAGCTTTTTTCCACTAACTACCTTCGAATAACCTCTGGGATTGTCTCCTTTAGCCCTGTACAAAGATAAAGATGTAATTTGATCGACAGACGGAGCTCTCGCTCTGGCCTCGTGATGTCGAGTGAAACGGGAAGACCTCGATTCAGCAACCGCCGTGAGGTCCGGGTAGAGCAAGAGAGCAGCTATAAATGGATCATGACCAAAAGAACCATTTGCGGAAGCGCAGAAATTTTTTTATTTACTTTTTATTCCTTTTTTATTACTATTATTATTATTATTATTTGCGTAAGCCATCTTGTCATCGTTTTTACTAGTGAAATGTACTGTTCATTGTGACTGTCCAGCGTGTCATGTCTTATACCCGTCAATTTCTTCAGAGCCGAAACCGAAAAATATAATAACCAAACTTTAAGATATCTAGTGAAGCCAAAAAAGTCATGATTTCAAGTCGATATGAAATGATGTGGCTTGGTTATATTGTAAAAGCAAATAACAGAGCCATGACAGGAAGAGGACGTTTGCTTTGCTCCATTGATTCAGACTCATTGTATAATTCATGGCTATATAGACTCAGCTGGTGTTGGATTATGGAAAGGTTTGTGGTTAGACCATGTATGGTGTATAAGTAGCAACCAGTTATTTGAGGCGAAACAAGAAGTGATCGCTCGCTCGCTTTTATTGCAGCGTTGCTGATGTCATCGAGGAAAAGCGGTTGTTGCTTTAAAATTTTTATTTTTCAGTCAAACCAAAGTTATACAGATTTCTGCCTCAGCAGATGGAGATGAAAATAACGCAAAGCCTGTTTCCTTTTCTTCTTTCACTTTCTTTGATTGTTCTCTAAAGCAGAAAGCCCATTTGAAACGGATAACTGCTTTGTGTTGTAACCGATAATGTCAAAGTTTGTATCTGTCTGTGTGAAACATACTGTGCAGTTGTTCCCGTTTCATGCCAAACCGAGGGGTTGGCTGCTAGCTTAGCATACACACTCTCTCACACACACACACACACACACACACACTAATAAGACAGCAGAGCTGGATCCAGGAACAAAGCGTATCCCTTATCCTTTGCTGGAGTCAGCAAATTGACTTGAAGATGACATTCATAATAATTTTATGGCACCAAATATAAGGACACAACGTCTTTGAATAAGAAGATACAAAAAGGGTTCTCCCACTTATCCAAAAAAGGCTTCTACCTCTTCACAACGCGAAAAAATGGCAGATTGCACCAGTCGTTAGAACGCCACCGACACAATTCACGCAGGACATCGCCAAAAGCACCAGTTTACATTCCCAAAGGCAGATGCGGAAGATTTGCATTGAACTAGTTTGTCCTCAGACATTTGTAGAATGAATATGTAAAAATACCTGTAAGGGGATATTGTGTTATTAAAAAATGCATGTCTAAATTCATTTGGTGGACTGGAAATAAGAATTAATTAACACATAATAAAACGTCAGGATGATGATGTTGATGGACTAAAGTGTGCATACCTCAGCTATACTGTTTCCGGAGGAGATGATGATGATGATGATGATGATGATGATGATGATGATGGACAAAAGAAACTCTCAGCCACAGAATGCATATTACCTGTAGAGTTTGCATGGGTTTTGTAAAAACATTTTAAAAAAATGTCTAAAATAGTTGCTTGCACATAATACCAGAAGAACCTCCAGATCGGCAATCTCCTCCAATAGATTTTAGGATTGTCTGGGTTTTTTTCTGGGATGATTTTGTCTGTATTTTGATAATTGTGCATATTATGTAAAAAGATACAAAAAAATGTTGGTGGACCCCATGAATTTACCAGACATTTTTTTCTAAGCTAAAAAGATCAGTGTTTTTTTTTTTTTTCTTCCTGAATTTCATGAATTTTTACTGTTCTCTCATTGCTTGCTAAGAATAGCAAACCTGCTTTTCCTGCATCTGCGTTGCGTAGCTGTAAGGCTTTTCCTAATGTGTGTATTTATTGCTTGTACCTCTGTGCATACGTTCTGAAGCATTACGTCTGGCAGTTGAGTCATGTATTCTCCTTTCTAATAACTATCATTCTCCGGGAATATGATCCCCTATGTATACAGTAAATTGGGACTGTAGCAAAAAAAAACAAAAAAAAAACATGTTTATGTAATTGGTGAATACCTTTTGGTTGTTTTTGCCTTTTGGTTTGGTTTCGTTTCCTTCGAACCGAGACTCCTTTTTGATACTTTTCATTACCGTGTACTGTGTCCATATGTTACGGATTTCTGCAAGAGTAGAGGTCACGATTGAGAACTGTAACGGCCGTTATTATTTTCTGTATTCATGGCTTTTCACTGCTGAATAAAATAAAGGACCAAAACTAGGATTTGAAAAGCAACTGTCTACCTCCAACATCAGGGAGTTCTTACTTTTTTTTTTGTACACATATATCTTTTATTCTACAAAGACGCAGCCTGTGGAAACGGGGCTGCATTATGCTTTTATGCAACGTGGAGGAATTTGTCGCAAGGACTCAAAAACAGCTCTGAATAGAGAGGCGGGGAAAAACAATAAAAATTTAATGGCAGACTTACAAGGCTTTGTTCCGGCTCCCGGCACCTCGAGTGTTGTTTGGATGAGGCGAGAGGCGCCGCCCGTGCAGCCAGAGGTGTGCGTAATGGACTCGGCCCGTGTTCTCCGTCCTCGGCTTTGATCTGAGGAGAGCGTGGCCCGGCACGGCTTTCTTGAAAAGGCTATTTGGGATGCACTCGGGCCTGTGTGGGGGAAACGGCACATCTTCCATGTATTTTTGCTGCTTTCTTTCGATCTGAGGCCCCCAGCTGAGTTCCCGCGTGTGTTGTGTGTTTACGCGAAGCTTCGGTTTATTTGCAAGAAATAATGCATAGCGCTGGGCGTTCAGCGACGCGTACATGTAGTCGAGTCACTGAGATCCTTTGTTGACTTTACTGTGCTTTATAACCAAACAAAAGCTAAAATAGTGTTTTGAAAACAGTCACGCCCCAAACTCACGCTATTGGTTGAGCCAATCTTGCTGTTTCGGGACAATACATTACAGATCGATGTTTACTCCTACAGATGTCAAGCGTTCAATGGTCCCTGCATTTAAATTAAGCCCAGGATAAAATATCCTAACGTTTTAGAAAAATAGCACGCTGTACCTTTAAGAAAAGTATGCATGTGGGTTTTAAGTGATCTTATTTCTTATCCTGGTTTTACCTTTATCAAACAAATGAACCCTTTTCCCAAGGAAACGGCACGTTTTATTCGAGGTCAGCGCAGACAGACGCGATTTAACCCCATTTCTCCCTTTGAAATTGAAATGAGTTGACCACAAATTTGCACGGAAATCATAAAATACTAAAAGAAAACTTGTCAAAGTCACAGGCAGGTGCTCAGGCGGGCCGTGATTGAACCCAAGTCCCCGGTGTGACCCCGGCGCTCATTTTCATTCATAACAGGTTTATCCTGACTGATGGGCCGCTCCCGGTAGTGGCTTTTTCACTCTGAAGGGATTCGACTTTACCACAAAGACAGAGCTAACAGGCCCCTGAGAATACGTCTTTTAGCGGGATCTCCACTGGTCACTGAGAAGAATTTGGATTTTTTTTCAGTTTCACCCAATCAAAACGGCCCAGTTTGCTGCAGTTACCCCGGCCTGTTTCCACGTCCCGCCACCTCTCAAGACGCTATTCTTCCGTGCTTTTTATGCACTTGGAAGTGTTTGTGAATTCAAGTGAGGGATGGCCCACAACGTGCAACAAGGGCCGCTGTGTACCACACAACATCAGAGCGAGCGCAGACATTAAAGTGTGAGCCACATTACAGACCCCTCTTTCAAAGGCCATGAAATAATAATGGCTTGTGGTTAGAGGTATCCGTGAGTCACATTCGCTGCTTTTCATAAAGTGGAGTTATTTACAGAGCAATGAATAAAAGAATGGGATGGTGATGCAAGCCTTTTCCACATGAACGGAAAGAGCTGAAATAGGTCAGCATACATTTTGTTCTTTAGGTAGAGGACTTGTCATAAACATCCACTGGTGCCCTAGTCTAATGACAATTGCATGTTCTCTTTAAAGAGGCTATATATAAGAATTTCCACGTATGAATCGCTTCCCTTCTTCCTAGGTTGTCTATGAAAGCCTTTAGACTGATTTTTATGGGGAAATCAAAAGGATTTTGTCTCACGAGACATCAACAAGATCCCGGTGAATCGCAGAGCTGGTGCAAAAACATATTCACTTCGCAATAGGATGCTTTCTTAACTACTGCTTTCTCACCGCTGACATTTTTGTTGCGTGTTTATTCCGTTATTGAGATATTTACATATTCATCAAAACTCTCTAGCAACGTGGAAGGCGTTTGGAAGTATTTTCAACTCTAAGTAAAGAACGAAAAAGAACTTCGCCATGAGTACTGAATCGTATGTACACGAGTGAGGGCATATCAAAATCAATTCAAAAAATAAAGACATTTATTCCTCAGTTCATATAAACAAGCCAAAGTTGTGTTTACAGTGAAGAACTTAAGAATGGAAATCTATGGGGCAAGACATTCTGCAGGGTTTAAAAGCATAAATGTAAGCTTATATATCTGTTAAAGGTGCAGTGTGTGAATTTTAGCGGCATCTAGTGGTGAGGTTGCCCTCACCCCTATCTTTAGAAGCACATAGAGAAGCTAGGGTGGCCGACACAGGAATAAATATCTTGTCATCTGAGACCGCAGAGAGGAGCTAGTGCTCTGTAAAGAAATGTGTCCGTTTAGGGCTACTGTAGAAACATGGCGGTGCAAAATGGCGACTTCACTGTAAGGGGACAAGTGGTATATGTAGATAGAAAAGGCTCATTCTAAGGTAATAAAAACACAACGCTTTATTATGTAAGGTCTTTATACACCACTGAAAACAGTTATCTAGCCTATAATATTGCATTTCTGTCAATAGATCCTCATAAATATTACACACTGCACCTTGAAAGCAATGTTAAGGTGTAAATAAAACAAAGATTCTCCCAGTAAGTTTTAAAAGAAAATACTTTTGCAGGTTTTCTACTTCAAAATTCAATGTTTTTGTAAATTCCTTCTACGTCAACTTTTTGTCACTATATTAATTATTCTGTGCGAAAATGTATAACATTATATACAAACTTTAAATAAATGTCCAGTCTCTTTTCCTATATAGGCGGATGTCCATGCAAAAGGTTCCAGTTTACCAAGTTGAAATTGTAAAAAGAATGTGTTAAATGTGATAAACCTTTAGACAGACACGTGACAGGCAAGTGATTTTATCATATTAGTGTCATGTTAACATATTTGTGATTCTTGCAGAGCTTTGTGTGTATTTTAACATTTGTCCCAGTGCAACAGCCCATTGATTTAGTTTGTTTCTACAAACTGAGAGGCCTTTGGAATGATAGTGTGTATAATAGTTGACTGCATCTTTCATATGGCAGTATGTATAATTTGGTTGTCGCTTAGCAGAAGACGTCAAAAATGATGTGCTATTTTGGGGGGGGGAAATAATAATAAAATCATTGAGTTTAGAGATTCAGAGGCAGAAAGTGTCCCTCTCCATTGAGCCCTGACACTGTGTTCCTGCTCTCCATCGGGGACTCGCCTGCGGCTGCACAATCGCCTGCTAAATAGTCCGAGGCGATGGCAACGCTAATTGAGATCATCATTATTATAATTGCAGCTCCTAAAAAAGTGTGTCTTAAATAATTTGCATTGCTCTCGAGTTGATATTGGAACACACTGCAAAAAATAATTGCATGGCTGCAAGGCACGTTTGGGTTGGACAGCTCCCTCTCTGTCTATCTGTCTCCCTCTGTCTCTCCTCCTCAGGGTTGCTGGTGTACACCCTGTCTCCTGGATGTCCCCATTACTGATTTGCTTTTCTGCACCACCACAAAAACCCCTGACACGTTATATCACAGATCACTGAGCCACATGACGACCATTTGGATTCAAATGCGAGAATTATTGTGGATGTTTGCAGTTTCAAAATAAATAGGATAAATTGCTTATGTGATGGACGTTTATGAAATGATGAAATGTAATCTAATGTATGGAGATAACAACAAGCATTGATGAAATTAAGAAAAATGTATTGTGTAACATCAAAGAGAGAGAAGTTTAATTATATCGCTCTGTAATACAGTGATAATTCAAAGTGGTTTACATAAGCAGGTTCATTTGTACGGTGCCTTTTTTTGATGTAGAAGAAAAAAAGAGATGAAAAAGTCATAAATACTTGCTGACACTGATACACTGGGGATTTCTATTAGAATTTATTTCACTATCGTTCTTTAATAATAAAAAATATTCATTTAAATGATTATTTTGTATTTTTATTATCATCAAATAAATGTATATTGTTATTTTAAATTATCATTAATAATACTTTTATTACTATTATCAAATCCAAATTATTATTTAGAATTGTTATATCCCTGGATTATAATTTACGATGTTTTTATTCAAGAAATGTATAATAAATGTAATAATAAATGTAATTGTGTGTGTGTGTGTGTGTGTGTGTGTGTGTGTGTGTGTGTGTGTGTGTGTGTGTGTGTGTGTGTGTGTGTGTGTGTGTGTGTGTGTGTGTGTGTGTGTGTGTGTGTGTGTGTGTGTGTGTGTGTGTGTACATATATACATAGCCTGCATTTATTTTTATACACACGCCCGCTCACATAATGTATAAAATCCCACTGGATCATTATTTAGGCTATTTTACAAATTCTAAATAATAATAATTTAGATTTAACATATAGCCTATATATATATACACACTGTCTAATCAAACAAATGACTTTACCTACATGGAAATATGAGATTTGACGTTTAAAAAAGGCTCCCGGACCTGCTGCACTCTCAGTCTCAGGCCTCGACCTAATTGCCAATTCATCAGAATTTATTAAAGAATGATTTCAATTACGTACCACCAGTATAGAATTGAAATGAAATCAGGACACTCGAGTGTATCCCTCTCTGAAGTCCACGCACCGGCTCATATGTGTTATTTTTCCTCCAGAATTCCTGAAGGTGAACTTCCTTCCTTCCCGTTCGGCCTCGGCCTGGAGTGGAGGAGAACATGGGAGAAAAAAAACAGTCTGACATTAGTGAGGAATAGTGGGTTAAATCACTTACTGAAGATTTTTAATGACATTTCAGTGTTCCGCGCGTAATTACTCTTCATCTAAGATATCCCATAATGATGTTGGACAGTCTTGGTTCAGGCTCGCTGGCTCGCTTCATTAGCGTGTCATTCCTATTTCACATCAGAAGATTTAATTGTAATGCTGAATATGCACAGCTCGCCGCGCTGGCATAATCAAAGTGGATCCACTTGTATTATTAATATCGGAATATCGGACGGCTTGCTATTTTTTATAAATAAAAGAATACAGATGCATAAATCAGCTGTCATTTATTAGCATGGCGCTGGCGGCCGCGCTCCTCGTCGCTGCATTCATCAAGATTGAGGAGATAAAAACAGATAAAGAAGAAAATCCTGCATTAAATATACATACTAATTCTTGCATGAAGTAATCAGATTACAGAGCAGGTGACAGCGGGCACGCGCATTCACATGATTGGCAATAATGAGGCACGGAACGAGAGGGTGAAAAAGACAGGAGGAGATGGATTAAAGGTTTATGTTAAATGGAAAAGCCTTCCTTTTTTCGATGCTTCTGCTGACCAGTGTTAAAACTGCCGCCGTGTGTGTGGATGTGGCGGATGAACCCTTCTCGCGCTGCTCGGGATAGCTGGCGTTCACGCGCCATGACTGGAGGATTTAAATGGCATGACTCCTCAGAGATTAAAGCAAATATCTTTTCTCCAGCAAAATTAACTCGCTTTTTTCCGGGTGTCTCAATGCATACGCAGGGTTTGCCGGTGCCCTAGAACATCACATTAATAAGATTTCAATTGTACATCTTATTAAATTATACATGCACAAATCTTTCAATTAAAAAAAAAAACTCTCAGAGCACAATCACATTTCTTTTGGAGCTGAATAAAATAGTTTTATCATTTGTAGTTTTCATATATCTGGCCATTTAAATGTGTAAATATTGAACAGATGTTAAATATGCAAATATTAGGAACTCAGCTCCACGTTTTCTATAGAGATGCTGCAATGGCAATTATATCGACCTCTGGTCAAAGCCCTGCATTATGGACCAGCAGTCGCCTTACGTTTGTTTATTATAAAAGATATTCTCTGAATATTTCCTCAGTTGTAAAAAAATGGTTCATATATATTATTCTGACTGGAAGAGATGTATTGTTTTTTGTGTTTTTTTGTTTTGTTTTGTTTGTTTGTTTGTTTGTTTTTTTAATAATATGTAATATTGTGAAAATGTTTATTTTATATCCATACAGCAAGATTTGGAAGATTTAATGATAGAGGAAGAACTATGTGCTTTGTGTGTGTGTGTGTGTGTGTGTGTGTGTGTGTGTGTGTGTGTGTGTGTGTGTGTGTGTGTGTGTGTGTGTGTGTGTGTGTGTGTGTGTGTGTGTGTGTGTGTGTGTGTGTGTGTGTGTGTGTGTGTGTGTAAATATTAATAGATGCAAATAATATTTTTATACTTTAAGATCATTACACAGGGTATATATAGGTGCTATATAGCATGTTTCAGTTATAAATCAGATAACCCATCAAAAGCAGAACTGTACAGCCTCTTTTTCCTTCAAGAATGGCTCTTGTTCGCTGGATAAGGTCTCTTAGCTTTAAATAAAAACAACAGAAGTCTGTGATATACACTACCGCTCAAAGCTTTGGACACATTACTATTTTCAATGTTTTTGAAAGTCTCTTCTGCTCCTCAAGTCTGCATTTACTTGATCAGTACAGCAAAAAACAGTACAATTTTAAAATATTTTTACAATGTAAATTTCATTTTGAGCATTATTACTCCAGTCTTCAGTGTCACATGATCGTCAGAAATCATTCTAATATGATGATTTAAAAAAAAAAAAAAAACATTTATTATTATTATCAATGATGTAAAACATTTTTTTCAGGATTATTTAATGAATAGAGAGTTCTAAAGTACAGCATTTATCTGCAATATTAAGCGTGTACAACATTATAAATGTCTATAAATGTATTAATTTCTTTAAGCTGTTCTTTTGAACTTTCTATTCATCAAAGAATCCTAAAAAGAAAAACAGTTTTCAACATTGATAATAATCATAAATTCATGAATCACAAATCAGAAAATCATCATATCAGAATGATTTCTGAAGGATCACGTGACACTGAAGACTGGAGTAATGATGCTGAACATTCAGCTTTGCATCACAGGAATAAATGACATTTTTCTGACCGGTAGTATATGTGTATGAACCTACATCAAGGAAATGTGGTGCCCGTGTATGTGGTTGTACTTCCTGATCAAAGATGCTGTGGTTTCATGTGAAGAGCTCTCCCCTCTCTCTCTCTCTCTCTCTCTCTCTCTCTCTCTCTCTCTCTCTCTCTCTCTCTCTCTCTCTCTCTCTCTCTCTCTCTCTCTCTCTCTCTCTCTCTGTACCTGGTCAGTGAGCATCAGCATCATTTTTCTCCAATGCATGTAGTCCACTGCCTGATGATATTCACACCAATCTGCCTTTTTTTCCATCCAGCATGCTTTTGATCTCTTATTTGCATGTAACTGCCTGTGGGGCAAGAAAATTATTTGGATGAGATTTTTTTTTTCTTCTCAGTAGCATCTTCTTAGTATACCAGAGGCATGTGGATCTCTCTCTCTCTCTCTCTCTCTCTCTCTCTCTCTCTCTCTCTCTCTCTCTCTCTCTCTCTCTCTCTCTCTCTCTCTCTCTCTCTCTCTCTCTCTCTCTCTCTCTCTCTCTCTCTCTCTCTCTCTCTCTCTCTCACACACACACACACACACACACACAAACACACACACACACTAACACGCATCCACTATACAAGCCTTTTATAACTCCTGCTTCAGTTTAGTTTAGGATTGAAACAACAAACCCATGAAGAAGAGCAGGCTAGATTTCAAGCGGTCCCTTCACCTGAGGTTAAACCAGGAGTGACTTTTAAGAGCTCGTCACACTGTCTGACACACCAGAGAACTTTTGGACTTTGAACAAACCCATGAAAGACCACCTAACATGCCCTAGAAATTGCCCAGACCCATCTACCACTCAGTACGCCCTCACAACCACCCAGAACACTCTAGAAACATCCTAGAAACCAATCAAATATACTGTAAACTCAAACTGAGGCAATCAGATTTTCATTTTGTAATTATAAATGTATATATAAATATTTGTATATATATATATAGAGAGAGAGAGAGAGAGAGAGAGAGAGAGAGAGAGAGAGAGAGAGAGAGAGAGAGAGAGAGAGAGAGAGAGAGAGAGAGAGAGAGAGAGAGAGAGAGGGAGAGGGAGAGGAGAACTCTTCACATGAAACCACAGCATCTTTGATCAGTAAGTACAACCACATACACGGGCACCACATTTCCTTGATGTAGGTTCATACACATATACTACCAGTCAAATATATATACATATATGATAGATATAGATATGATATCTGTTCTCAAACTAAGCTCATGGTCCACTTGTCATGATAATCCTACAAAAACCCAGTAGTCAGTTTTGAGAACTCAAAAGAAAAAGAAAGTTCTAAATACTTCTAAAAGTTCATTTCTTTGAACTAATTTGTTTAATTTGATTTGGCTTTACTCAGAACAGTTGATTATTTTGAGCGTTAGGGTTAGCAGTGCACCTTTGTACTTCTACTTGTGTATGGTCAGGTGGTTCTAGCATTGAAAAGCTGATTGGCTGGTTTGAGATGGAGAGCAATTTCTAGACTAGTTGATGAGGTTGTGTTGAAAACAAAAGGAAACTTTTGCAGATAAGAAGCTAATAGACCCATATAAACAAACTTTCAGCACCTTGAGTTTTTCTCAGTGTTCCGCAGGAGCGTACGCCTCCACTTCCCACACATTTGATGTTTTTAAACAATTTATATTTGTTATCATATCAAAGAGGAGGCGTGCAGTTATCAAAAGCATGCGAGGAACACGCAGCCCGTGGGCGCTTTCCCAGCATCGCATTCCTTATTCTATTTTATCTTTCTTGGTTTTGACTAATGTCAGTAACAGCTACCGGTAATAAACTGCTTGTTAGGATTTAGCTGTTGCCTCCGAGCAGCTGCTTTGATTCATTGTCAGCTTATTTAGCAGTGTTTCCTGATTACCTCTCGCCCCGACTGCATGTTTATTGATTGGAAGTTAATAAAACGCTCCGCCACTTGGGCGACTTCATTTAAAGGCAACGTCTGCCTTTGATGTGCGTGACGACGGGGCACAATAAACTATCTTGCGTTGTAATGTCAGCACAAAGCAGACCCTGTTTTGCGCTGTGTACGAAAAACGCTGCGTTTTCAGTAAACTCAATGTGATCCGTATGGCTTTGAAACTGAAATTTCCCTGTCCCCCTCAAATCTTCTCTTTTTACCGGGTCAAAACGCTTGGGTTAGCATGTATGCCTTCTTGCTTCCCTGTCACACCAGTGTTAAAGCCCAAAAACATCTTTAAAAAATTCAGTCAACAGAGTCTGGCGAACGCATCCCTCTCGTTTGCTATTCATGTATGCTGGTATATATTGTATCATGGCATGTCTCGCTGTGGGTCGTGGATCTGCAACGTGGCCGCTCCATCAAATTTTGATGTATTAATTTATAGTGGTGAGCGAGAGTGTTTGTTTATAGATGAGATGTTTGCTTGGGTGACATCGGCAGCTGTTCTACCAGCATTCCGATGAGTCTTATCTGGGATGGAAGCTGGTTGACATACCACTCGTGGGATCAGCATCTCAGGAAGTTTCGTGTCACATCGTCCCCCGAGGCCTGCCTTGCTGGATGACGGTGAGTAGATGTGCTCACATTGTCAAAGAACATCTCACTGTATTTACATGTTTGTTTAGTGTCGGTTTTCCAGGGTCAAGCTGAAGACCGTTTGGCATGCATGGCTCACGCTCAAATTGTGTGTACTGTTCTCCCGGCTAACAGGGACAGTTCTCTCAAAGGTACAAACAAACAGTCTTCCAGTACCGTTAAAAAGAATATCTGTTGAAAGTTACAGTATGTGGTATTTTTTCTCGCGTTTATGTCATTTAAATGACATTTAAGTGAAGAGAGAGAGTGGGGGGATTGGGAAAGGCCCGAGAGCCGGGACTCTAACTCGGAATGCCTAAAGCGCAACTGCGCTACATGTTGGCGTGCTTCACACGAGGCTATCAGCGGCAGCAGTTATCTGGTCTTTAACTCTTTCCCTGTCATTGGCGGAAATTTCTGTCATTTATGAGACAGCGCTTTCTCTCCATTAACGGAATTTCTGTCAATCCGTGTTTTCACTGCAATAATGTAGGCTATGGCATATCTTCTGAAGAAGTACTGAATCTCCTGATCAAAACACAGACGAAGAAGAAGCAGAAACAAACAATAGCAAATGTAATCATAATGTGTATCATCAAGTAAAATAATGTGATGATCAACATTATACAGTATATAGATCAAAACTGCCTAATGTTACAGAATGTAATGTCAACCCAGGATGTGCTATAGGACTGTGAAGTTTTGAAGGTGTTGATGTAGTCTTTGACAAAACGTGATTTTCTCAGCTTTTTGCTCAAAATATAGCTTTTTCATTGAACTTACCTAGCCTGATAAGCCAGACCCACATCAAGATGTTGGGTCTGGGAACTCACAGGGCTCAATCCGAGGGGCGGGATAAACGGTTGTCTTTCAAAGTCTGTCTGCACACAACTGGATAGCTCTACAACCAACCAGGGCAACGTAAAGCAGAGCTAGTTGATAATTAAACGTTCTCCGCAAACAGTCGGCAAAACTCCAAACACATTTTCCCTTCTTAAAAATGATTTTAAGAATGACATTCTTTGTTCTTTTCTCAGAGAAAAGCTTAAATCCAAGTCTTCCAGACTCGTGGCCAAAGCTGTTTCGAAAGACCGCCGATTGCCAGCTTCTAGACTACACCAGGCCGCTAGGGTGCGTCTAGAATTCTAGGCTAGCTTACCCACATTCAGGTGTTGATAAGAAAGAATGCATGAAGCTAGAATAAAACTTTTTTTAAGGCAGTGGGTCTGTTCTTTCTTTTGATATATTGCATACAAAATATTATGGGAGCCATTACATTTTTGATAAAAGGCTCAAAAATGCTGGTGGAAAAGAGTTAAAAACGGTTCTTAAAACATTAGAACAAATACATTATTTACACATTGTTCATGGAACTTATTTCAGGAATTGGATGTTGGATGTTCGTCTAACATTTTTTTTAATGTTGCTACTTTTTCTTGAATTAGGAAATTCTAAAGTAATGTTCCCATAATGTTTGCAGAACTTTTGCAAAAACCAAATAAAAAACAGTGTCATAACTTAATGGGAACGTTAGCAGAAGGCTCTTAGAACATATTTTTGTTAGCTGGGGTGTTTAAGGCTACGTCTACATTGAAAACGCTTCTTTTTCTATGTTTCGGCCATCCATTCATTCTCAGAGGGCTGTTTTGTCCTTTGAAAACTGAGCATTTTGAAGTTTTAATGTGTAGTGTTGAAGTTTGATTTGTGAAAACGGAGGTATTCAAAATGCATGTTTAGTCATGTGACACACATTACCAGTCAGTTTGATCCGTTTTAACAGACGTTCCCTTGGACCCGAGCCTATAACTTGGCGTGACAAGCACAGTGCTTTACTTTTTGAGCTACAGGACTGCAGTTCTCTACCTTTCTCTTCTTCTCTCATTTCATCTCATTTACCCTCCTTTCCCTGTTCATCTTCTCCCTATCCTTTCATCTTTTTCTCATAATTACTCATTATAAAATGCCCAACGGTACAGCTTATACTCAAACTCTGCAATATGTAAATACAGATGAGCAAAAGTTCATTTACACACTGCATAGTTATCTTATGAATCAGACAGCTAGACACACACACAGACATTTGCATGCATACACACACACACAGACACACACATACACACACACACGTCCCTTCACCGCTTTCCCGGCTGTCTCACTTTTTATTTGCTGCCTTTCTCTCTTGGATTCGGCCCAAGAAGCCATGGTGTCAAAATACATTAAGAACATCAAAACGTTTCTGTTTACAGCATCACAGTCATGTCAATTAAATCTGATAAATTATTTAAACATTTATCTTCCATCAGCCGGGAGAATTTTTAATCAAGCTCAGTATTTATTTTAAATTAGCACTGTCAAGTGTGCATTTGTGTAAAATCCCTCGTACCATTAAAGATTTATCAGCTCAAATCTGTTTGGCTTTATTTTACTGTTAATTGGCTAAGTGGAGCGGCAGCAAGGCGCTAGCAACAAGTAACAACGAAATCTGGCAGGGGATTGGATGAACCACTGCCACATGACATCGAGGTCACACAGGGGTCAACAAACTTGTCACTTACAAGAAAGTGTTCCTAAGCTGTCCTTAAAGGAGAAGTTTGGCCAAAAAATGAAATCTCATTTACTTTCATATGACTTTCTAACATGTGAGTACTGAAAATGCTCTTTTCCAAACAATAAAAACATATAGTAACCAGGGTCAGCATCCAAATATGTCTAAAAAGCACTATAAACTTGGTCAATATGACTTGTGCATCATGGTCTTGTTTTAAGGTAGTCTTAAAGCTGCCTTAAGTCTTAAGGTAGCTTTTTGTGAAACAGACCATGTAATTATTCACAAACCTCAACCTGTGCATCACAAATGATCACAAGACATCTGTGAAGCAACGGCATCTCAACTTTCACTGAAGTCAAACTTGCTGAAAATCTCTTAAGGTGCTATGTTTGAATGTATGCAAGTACAAATTAGATTATATTTTATCAGGCATCCGATTTATCTTATAAGGATATGTTATTAATATCCAAGCTATATTGACTGTAGATAAAGAGGTTGTGCACCAAGTGCAACATGTTCCTGGATCAACATATTGTTCATCCTGAAACAACATCAATTGGATCAATTCCAATTGGATTTGAGGGACAAGTTTACAGTTTATGTCAAGTTTAGGCTCACAACCAGGGTTAGGTGCTTCTACATCAGTGTTATTCACCATCATTTCCTTTTGATTTTAGGGTTATGGGTGGGGTTAGGTTTAGAGGTAGCGATATGGTTAGGATTAAATATTCAAACAGGAATGTTGGTCCAGGATCAGTCAAATATGTTGACCCAGGAACGCATCTAACTCTGCAAAATCAGGACCTACATCATGTTATACAGTGATGACAAAATACAGATAAACAAAACAAGACGATGCCTAGACCTTGGGTTGTATGAATATACGATAAAGTTGAACTTTGACTTGATTCGACTCAGCTTGACTTTACTCAGAATAAGACGATGCCCTGACCTTAGCTTGACTAAAAACATAATATAAACTTAACTCGACTCGACTTAAAAAATACTACTTCAAAAATGTGTCAAGTGGTTGCACACAACTATATTGAGCAATTTTTTTACAAATAACAATTTAGTTATATGAATAAAAGAAATTCAAGTGAAGCTGACACAATTTCTTTGAGTAAATACAAACCATTTGAATTTGTCTCTTACATAATATTTATATGTGCCGTTTATTATGTAAGGTTTTTTAAAGTACTATTATTGTTATTATTTTTTATTTTTGAAACTGTCAAATGTTTTTCTGTATTTGTTTTGTAAATGTGTGATGTGATTTTGTGTAGTAGTGTGAATTTGTATATGTCACCAGTGTCAAATATACATTTCTGTTCTGTGACAAACAGAATGGACAATAAAGTTCAATCATTCAAGGTTAACACTTTTATCAATTTAATTTGCCTTTTAAACTTTAAAATGACAACAAGCATATTTTTAGAAATAAAATGCAAAGATAACTTATTGGATAAACTAAAAAAAAATGAGAGCAGGAATTCCATCCAATGAATTTGTATATGAGTGGCCACAGCCTAAACACAAGCACCACTCTTATGTAACCACAAAATTAGAAACTCCCCAATGTCCAGCATAACTGAACATTAAACACTAACATAAACTAACAACATCTTTCCCTTTACTGAAAAACACATAAAATAATGCTTGAATCCCTAAATGTACTCTCCTAGCGCAGTTCCTTGCAAAGCATGCTGGGAACTACAGATCCACTGCCGTTAGTTATGTCAGCACAACTATTTCATGTAGTTTTAACACAAATAAAAGTAAACTTCAGTTTTAAATATATTAGGCTGATTGAACACAAACATATCTAATTTCAACACAACTTAATTTAATTAAGTAAAGTAAACATCATTTAAATGTGTCTTATCTATGAAGGGCCTGAATCATTTTTTGAGTGTATGTATATATGTAAGGAATAATTGACGACGGGCCGACCCGGAGTCAACTATTCCGCTTATACGGAATATTCTCTTTTCTCCTCTCTCTCTCTCTTGGAGAAAAAAGGAGAGATTGTGTGAGTTAGGCTATCGTATCACTAAACAGCGCTGCTATTACCTCGCTAGTGAAAAAATATCATGTGTAGCCTTTAAGTTGCTATATATATATATATAGATTAGGTCACTGTTGACTTGTTGTTAGATCTCTAGGATATTGCGCAGCAAGCGGTGGAATCTAAAACAGGAAGTGACACATTTCTATCTCGCTCAGACACACACTGACTACATGAGAACAGACACAGGCCAGCAGCGCTAACCACAGGCCTTATGGGAAACTTGGGTGGCCTCTTGTCTCATAACTGAAGGGTTGTAATATTAATCGGATGTGATAAGAGTTTTTGAGGGCTTCTCTGAGGTTGTGAGGGAGTTGATCAGAGTGGCTGTGTATCTCTACGCCACACACACATACAGGCTTTGCCCTTCAAACATCGCTGTAACCACAGCCAGGTGTTCGCCCCGAGCCATGCTTACGTCTTCAGGCTTGAAGACACTGATGTAATCGCTCTGTCCTGTGAACCGCAAAAATAGAAAAAGTAGTGTGGTTTAAGTCAGATTCCAGCATGAGGATGATAAAAGTAGAAAACCACACCAACAGCATCTTGTTCAGTGCATTTTGTGTATGTGAATATGTGTATGTGTCTGCAAAGATTCTGCAAATATGTCATTTTATTCCCAGGAGAAATAGATATACAATGACGGCAATGCATTTTTGAGGATGTGAGGGCAATATCAATTAATGTATTCATGATATTTATATATTTAAATATATTTATAAGCGAGTAACCCATAGGGGGTGGTGGTCCCTGCTCTGCTAATGATATGCAAATGGGGTGTAATATCAAATGTTTTGTTCTGTCTCAAGTTTATTCCGGTGTGTTTTGCGTGGAGGTGAGTAACACCTCAGACCTGCAGGCAACAGGGGTGATTTTTTATTCATGACGCTACAATGGATCTCAGGAATTTTAGAACAGACCAGGTGCAATCACACACAGGCCCGGGTTTGCTGCTATGCACTTATTAACACTACAGTACAGACTTCTCTAGGGGTATTGGAGAATATATCCTTTCTTTACGGCCTGGTGGGTGGGAGTTTGTGTCATATCATTCATAAATCTGGTTGCAAGAAGATTTTGTTTTATCGTGTTGACATTTTTAAATGCTACCGTTTGTACATGGAATATTTTTTATTAATTTGTTTGTTCATTAATATCAACAAGCTACAAGTAGTGGAGTATCGGGACCAAAAGCATCAATGTGTTTTTAAAGTCAGCATGAAATGGAAGTTGTGATAGTATTTTTTTCCCTATTGTGATGTATATCTAAGTCAAACAGCTTCTTGAACAAGAAACGTTATAGGGCAGGACTTGAATTTGTCCATGTTTGCTATTTGTCGTTCTCGTGTCATGAGTGACAGGTTGTTCTGCCCATGCCCCGGTAAATCAGAGAAGAGAAGAAATTTCGCTGCAAGAGGGAGAGTAATCATGATGACTTTAATGCCTAAGAAAAAAGAATAATCAAACGTACTCGCCTAAATGGATCTCTTTCTCCTTCTTTATTGAAAGACCTATTTATTCTAGTGAAATGATTCATTCTAAATGGTCCTTATTCATATTTAGCTTTAGAAAATCAGATTCATTGTAGTGAATCGGATCATTCTAAATGCTCCTCTCTCTCTCTCATGTGTAGTGTTCGATTAATTTCAGTGAATCTGTTTGTCCTAAATTATCCTCTCTCTCATGTACTATATTGCCAAACCTTCTGGGATGTCTGCCTTTACGAGCACATGAACTTTAATAATATCCCATTTGTTAATCCGTAGGGTTTAATGTGGAGTTGGCCCACCCTTTGCAGCTATAACAGCTTCAACTCTTCTGTGAAGGCTTTCCACAAGGTGTTTATGGGAATTTTCTTCTAGAAGCGCATTTGTGAGGTCTGGCACTGCTGTTGGACG